>NC_079515.1:3676221-3729815 GCF_000801105.2 Raphanus sativus | reverse complement strand
AATCTGGACTCATCTAACCCCATCACAACTGATGTACTCTCTCATCTTCTCTTTCCTTCTCGTACACGGCAGCTGCATCGCAAGTACAGGCTGGTGGAGGTCGATATGTTTGGAGTTCTTCCCACATCTTAGCCAGACGACCATAGTAGTCAATCACCGCCTGCCCATCCTGTCTGCACGAGGCTAGTTTGGACATCAACTGATGCACTCTCACCTTGTTACCAACCGAAAACCTCTCTTTAAGATTCTCCCAAAGTTTCTGAGCGTCTGTTATAAAGGTCACTGTAGACCTAACTCGTGGCTCGATAGACGTTCGTAACCACCCACAATCATTGAGTTTAACGCTGAGCCAAGACTCAAGATCAGCGTGTCCTTCCTGCTGGCTTCTTCAACGTCCCATCAATGAAACCAATTTTCCTCTTGGCTTGGAGAGCATTCATCATCTCCGTAAGCCCATTCATTATAATTCTCTCCCTTTAACAGAACTGAAGTAATCAAGGCTCCAGGATTATCAGATGAGAAAATCGATATGGTGAGGTCGTCCCCTCTCTCCGGACACGCCGGCAATAATACCCTTATCATCTCCCATAACTCTGTCGAAGATGAAGAACTAGTGTTTTATGAGAATAATATCGAACAAGCAACAGATCGTAATTTAATGGATCTATTGCTCTGATACCATGTTAAACTCAAGCAAGTACTGAATATTTTCTGTGTGTTTATTCATGAGCTTCGAGCTCGATATATATTACAAAGATACAAGATAAGCATAACTTCTACCGACTTATATTAGAGAGTATTTATCTCTAATATTTACATGTTTATCTCAACTTAAACCCATACTTATCCCAACACTTATCAATTACGTTTGTTTTCTTTGTAACCCACATGTCATAGACTATGACTATGACTCATAGTGATTCTAATGCCTACGATATACAGTTTGTTATCACCCTTTAGTGTAGGACCATAATGGTTCAACCTTGAAAATGTGTGAGAATACTTCCTCAAAACTCAAGTTGTAGGAATTTTAATATTATGAATATAATATTTTTTTTCCTGAGAGTATATAAATTTTGATTGATTTACAAACGTATTATAATCCAGGAGTCTTTAATCTGATTCCTTGTCCTCTTTGGTTCATGAATTTTTCCATTTATAGGAGATATGTAACCATTTGAAACAAGATCTGCTCTGAATTGATTAAAATACAATTTCATAGTAGAGTCTGAGTTTCTTATTATTATTATTAGATTTTTTTATACTGCATTTTATTTTAAGAACTGTTTTAGAGTTCAGACTTCCATCAGATCACTTGTTTTTTTATATTTCCCGATCCACTGTCCACTTAAGAAACTAGAATCTAAATTTAGTTGAATTTTAGACGGCTTGGTTTGGACGGTTCAAACAAAATGTATAGATGGACCACCGAAACTTCAACATCGTGTGTAATTGATGTATTATAAATGCTACAGATTGTTTGATTGTGATTGTATGGTCTCATAGCCTCACAAATAACATCGGCTTATCCTAATACATTCTCTGCTCAAGCCTCCCTTTGTGCCTAAACCAAACCAAAACGTGTCAATGTCTATAAACCAAAAAAAGAAGTTAACAATTACCAAAAGAAAAAAAAATGAGAGTAAAAAAATGAAAGGTTGACAAAAACAAAAAGTAAATAAAGCAAAGACAAGAGATCGCGATCTCCTGCGAGAGAGATCATTTAGATCTTTCTACTTCTGTACTTTTTATTTGGATATTACTGCTGACTTACTTCCACAGTCTGATCTACTCTATATCTTCACATGCACTCCGGTACGTGGCATGTCCAAAAATTGTCATACGTTGCCGTATATCTACACATCATTTGTAATTTTTATATATACATGTTGTACATCACGCAGCGCAGCTAGTGTATATGTACAGAGAGATCAAATCTAATTTCAAATACGACATAGCATAATGATGACAAAAAATAAGAAGTCCAGGTAACAAAATATAAACTAGAGCTAAATCGACCAAAAGGTCCAAAACGCAACCACTATTAGGAGTTGAATCATAATCATCTACGAAAATAAAGAGTAGCAAACTCATGTTACAGAATAATTGTTATATGGCATGTAAGGGATTGTATTTTTAATATTATTAATCTCGGCGTGTAGAACGTTGCGGGCCCATCGTATCTCTTGATTTCATAATGTCACAAAAAACTATACAGCTTCTCGCATTGGACACTTAGTTGATAAATATAAAAATTACAAACACCGATTGCAATCAGTTGTTTTTTTTTTTTTTTTTTTTTTGAGAAAGATTTTGCAATCAGTTGTTTACAAAAAATATAATGATGCATGAACTAGAGTTTAAATCTAAACACATGCCATGTCTTTACATTGTAATAGGTACAAGACATATATTTAACTAAACTTATGTTTGAGATCTAAGCTACGACGTTGATCTAGAATTTGTATATATTTAAATAAAATTTAGAATATTTTTAATGCCACACTATTTTTTACTTTATAATTTACATTAAAATAAAGTTATTCTATTATAATATAATTTTTGTTTCAATAGTACATTCTATAATAAAACTATTCTATAATAGATGGAGATATATAGCTAGTAATGTCATTTTTAACTCTATATTTGAAGTTAAAAAATGACATTATTCTTTATCTTACTCTATAATAGAGCAATTCTATTATAAAATGTATTATTGAAACAAAAATTACTCTATAATAGAATTACTATACTTTAATGTAAATTACATAGAAAAAAAAGTGTGCTATTGGAAATGCTCTGATTTAACCTATAGTAGCATTACTATTATTTTGATGGTTATTATAGTTTTTTTCCACACGTCTTTAGATGGGAGACCCATGGTACAAGAACACCATGAATTTGCGTTAGTTTCATTTGCCTTGGCCCGCTAAGACCATCTACAATGGTGGATCTCTAATTGGGGTCTTAAAGTTGTTAGAAAAAAATTTAGCTGTTTTTGGAATCCTTAGAAAAAGTGAGTCCAATGGTGGATTCTATTTTGGAATCCTTAGAAAAAAAAATTAATTTGTTTTCTGGTGATGGCAAGATATGAATTAAGGAAACAAAGAGAGTCATTAAGCTCTTAACCAGCAAAGCAAAAGGAGATAGTTTCATAGCTAACACACGCTTGAACATAAACTTCAAAGCCATATTTGAAAATTCGTTTGAGTAGATTACACCGACATAAGTTTGAGTGAACAAAGACGTTACACATACTTGACATGTCCTACAAAGGAAAAGAGTTGAGCATTCTCCTAATTCATCCGTGAGCCAGAAGCAATGTGACCTGCAGAACAAGACAAAGCAAGCAAGTTAGTCCAGAAGCAATGTAGTAAAAGATAGAACAAGAGAAGACCAAAAGTGTACCATTATTGTTGGTCGTCTGATCATGACTATCATCATTGATGTTGTGAGATGATGCTGAAGTATATTGAATGTCACAGCAACTTGGTCCGAAAGCTGTGACATGAAACACCATCTCTCCTTCATGTCTGAAAATGATGATGTCACCAATCTGCAGGTCATGCCCGTCTGCAAAGTCTTTCCACCCATCTGTGAGTTTCAAGCCGTCTACCTTCACTAACCAGGTTTTAGCGGACGCATCTGTTCTCAGTTTAGCCGTCTTGATGTGGTCGTTACTTTCTTGGAGATGCTTCGCAAAGAAAGCTATAGGAACGCTCTGCACCAAACATGCAACAAAAGTTAAGCAAAGGAAAACACTATAATTGAATGGCAAGAAAAGAGTTGAAAAGAGTACGAGGTGAGTGTGGAAGCCGGGAAGGAGAGGCTGAAAGAAATGTGGGTTGGTAGGAGCGTGAAGAGATTGATCGGCCATTGTTGAACACCTCAAGAGATAAATGTCTCAAGAAATCACTAATGTTATAATCCTGAAAGAGAGAACAATAGGAACGAAGTTCGACTCAGATTGAAACAAAAGCAAGGACCAACATGTGAACACATATGACTAATCTTACAACCGATTGAATCAGAACACATATGACTAATCTTACAACCGATTTAAACTAACAAAACAAAATATTAGAAGACAAAGCAACAAAAGAGACTAAAGGAAATCGAATTGAAACCCTAACTACATCGACTGAAACCGATAAGGAAATCGAAGGTATAGAGGGAGACGAGAACAACAACGAAGGTAACCTAACCTTTAATCTACCACAGAAGAAGATGACGGAAGAGGAGGATCAAAGATGGAGAGAAATCGCCTTTTCGTCTCCAACTCTGTTTTTTTTATCGCCTTCGGTCGCGAATATTTTTTTCCCAGCGTTACCAAACTCGTTTGCTCGCCGACCCAACCATCACACGCCACGTGCACTAAGGACTTGGTCCTTCCAAGCCTTGTTTACGGACCGATCCGTACCGATCCTTGTCCATTTCGCATTTTTAATCAGTTATATTCCAAGGATTCGGCTACGGACCGCCGTTGCGGATACTCTAATGACTGTGCTTTGAACATTTAGAATTTAATTTGTCTTTTGTATATTTGCGAAAATCTTAGTCTTCCCAGAATTTCGTAACGTTTTTCTTATCATTCCAAAAATACATTAGAACTAAAGTTACAATAGTCATATACTAAAGTTTACCATGAAAGTTATAGAGGTTTTATTCAAAAATAATAATTATTATAATAGAAATGAAATCCTAATGTTTTGAAACAAACATTTTTTGGTCTAATCAAGTGATGAGTTTTCGACAAATTATTCATATAACTGAACTTAAAAGATTCTGACAGCTAATAATATAGATTATCATGAACTCTTTCTTTTGTATTTTAATTACCTTTATTTCACATGTAATGAAAATAATTGTCAATATTTCATTCATCGTATAAATCACTATACCTTAAGCACCGTAAAAGTTAAAACATTGTTACATTCACATGATAAGATCATGTGCATCAGCAGTGTGGTTAATGCTTATCTACGCGTCTGATTTTATACCACTTTGGGTTGGACACACCCCACTCTCGCATTCTTTCTCATTCACGTGGATTATATACTATTGTCCGACAGTAAATTTACTACTTTCATAAACCTAAAAAAACTGTCGATCGGTTTACATAGACACTACCACAGCATGAAAATAAATTTTTTAGTTTATCATATTTTCGAGATAAATTAATTTTGGTTAGCTTATAATTCTTTTATTATGGTAATCACGACATCAAATCCGTTTTATTGATAAAATCATAGAGACTGAGCCAGGGCCGGCCCAGAGGGGAAGCCACCCAAACCATCGATTAGGGCATCCAATTTAAAGAGGCATATTTTCTACAAATTTTTGTTACTATATAGATAAAAATAATTTTATAAGATTTTTTAATTAAAACTATACTTATTGGACATTTTTACTTATGATATTTTGAAGGCATAATTCAAATACTGAAAAATTCTTTAAAATGATATTCATTCGAACATAAATAGTGGTATTTTACTTATGGAATTAATATTCTACAAGAATCAATGTCACAATAGATTAGAAAACCTACTATAATATTTTTTGTTAAAGAATGAATGTTATATGACAATATAAATTATTTAGTGGGCATTTTTACTTATGATATTTTGAAGGCATTTTTACTTATGATATTTTGAAGGCATAATTCAAATACTGAAAATTTCTTTAAAGTGATATTCATTCGAACATAATTAGTGGTATTTTATTTATGGAATTATTATTCTACAAGAATCAATGTCAAAATAGATTAGATCGCCTACTATAATATTTGTTTTTTAAAGAATGATTGTTATATGAAAAATATAAATTATTTAGTGTGCATTTTAGAATATAAGAATATCGATCATCACATATAAAAAAAAATTAAAAGGTAAAAATAGTTATTAGTAGTATAACATGTTATTTAAGAGATTACCTAAATTGATTTTGTTATCGATCAAAACTGTTATAAGAATTGACTATATTTATTTAATGAATGCTTTTACATGAAAAATGCAAAAAAGTATATTTTAATGTTTTATATTTACTGTTTTAGTTCAAAAATTTAAATTACTTTTATATTAGTTTTTTTTATAATTTCAATATAAATATTAAAAAGTATAGTTTTAAAATTGGATTAGAGCATTGTTAAACGTTAGACCGGCACTGGACTGAGCATATAAACTATTTTAGTCTTTCTAAGACGCCTCACTATTTTCAAAAAGTGTTATCTTTAGTTAATCTATATCTTACCCACGTATTTCACTGCAGTGCTCCATTTAAAACTCGTTTTTATTAAAGTTGTTATTCAGAAAATTAGATTAAAAAAACTTATTAATTTTTTTTAGCAAAAAAAGAAAGAAAATTAGATAAACCCTATCAAAATGGTGAAGCACATGTTCTCCGGTTGTACATGCATACAAATACAACTATAGAAGTAATATATCATCATCCCTTCCCTAGCTAGTAATACTATTTTTTTTTCTAAATTCGGAAATTACTTCCATTCTCCTTCCCACATATATATTTACATTGCTTATCTCCATTTTTTCAATCATGTCAAAAAGTAACTCTTGTTTTCTAAATACGACATTCTAACTTTTAAGCGTGTGTATATACATGTATGTAAAGACACAAACACATATAACAAGCCCCTCTCAACCTCACTTCTCCAACAAGTTTTCTACATCCACACAAAAAAGTTCTCCAGAACATAAGCACACATTTAGAGACATGGATGATCTTGAGTTATTACAAGATCTGTCCAAATTCAACTTCCCAGCAACCATCAAGACCCCATCTAAAACCTCTAAAGACAACAAAGACGGCGATGATGACAACGACGAGGGTTTTAGCTGCAGCACACCCACATCTCAAGAACACAAGATTCCTTCTGTCCACGATTCTCCACCTCCCCCGCCGCGAAAACCTCGTGCACTGCCTTCAAAACCGTCGCCAACAGCGGCTCTGATGATCAGATCGTGTAAGAGGAAGCTCTTAGTGTCCACTCCTGAGATTATCATGAACAAGGAAGAGATTGACCGTTTCTTCTCCTCCGTCTATAGTGACACGTCGACGACGACGAAACGGCGGAGACGTTATCTTTGTTGTGCGCGAAGATGAGCCTTTAGTTCAAGATTTACATTTCTCTACAGTTTTACTGGAAATACCGTAAACTCATTATAGTATAAATTTAAAAGCTTCTTATAAAGTATTTTTAATTTTATAAAATGGATGGATAATTTTCTGCAGCCGCATATTAATTCCGCATGGAGGGGTCGTTGTTGTAAATTCCGTAATAAATGAAAATTTAATTCCGTTTGCCAAGTTTCATAATAATAATTGGGATATTTATGTCATTTCTAAGAGACAAGATCGAGTTATATTTACGATCCAGCGTCATGGGTGGAAAAGTTACGTAATTTCACTATATGTCCAAGAGTCTATAAAACTGTTTGTTATCCACATACTGTATTAAGTTACCTACTGTGATACTATCATCATCATGTTAACTTAATGAGCCGACGGTGGTAGTACATGTTCGTTTAGATATGAAACCATTTCATTTATGCAACCAGCAAAGGAAGTTAAATGCAACTGTTGAGATAATTCCTTAAACCAATTGACCGGTTTATATCTCACTTGACTAATTTAACCTAGCACACTTCTTGTTGTTGTTTGAGGTTGTTAAAGACACAAGAGATTTTTTGACCCAGTTCCCTTTCGGTACATCTGGGGAGAGGACGGCACTCTCAACGATTCACTAGTATCAAGTGTTTACAAGAGCTTTCTTTACACAACAACCTTTGTGTCTCTCTATTCACCTAGAGACAACACAACAATGAGCTAAAGACTTAAGCTCACTGAACCTGTGTGTATAAGAGATGAAAAACCCACTCTTCCTGGAGAAGAAACAGCCTGAGACTCTTGACCGGATCTCCCTTGCCTTCTCCTTGTAGATACTCCTTCAAGCTCTTTCCTTTGCTCTTGCTTCTTGCCTCTCTCCTTTGCTAATCTCTCCTTTTGACAAATGAGTGTTAGAGTGGCAAGAAATTAGGTTTAGAGACTATATAAGTGTCTCCCTAAACCTAATCACTAATGGGCTTTCGACCATAATAAGGCCCAACCAAACATGACCAAATTGCTCACAATCAGCTTCTCAAGTCTTGTGCCCAATTCTCAAGTCTTGTGCCCATTTCTCAAGTCTTGTGCTTTATTCTCAAGTCTTGTGCAGATCATAATTCAACAATCTCCACCTTGAGCTTTTGGTCACCTGTGCTTGCCATATCTGTAACTGAAATACCGTCTCTATGTCGATTTACCTCAACGTAAGATGAACCTGAGACTTCCGTCATAGTCTCAAACTAGTGAATCATTCCTGCAACCCTTCCAGCTCCACCACCAGAAATAAGCAGTCCTGTCACCTTTACCGGCGACCCACAGCACTAACAGATCAATCCTTGAACTCAACATGTACCGCCATCAGTAATAATGGAACACGCCGCCTAACACACTGTTAGGAAGACTTTCGACACAACCTCTTGTTCAACTTATTGAAACTGCCCTTCACTTCCATTTCAGAATTGACCATCTGAATCCTTTGTCGATTTCCCAGATTTGACCATCTGAACTTCTTGCTTCTGCGAGGTGATAACCGACAAACCATCTCGCGCTTCCGCTGTCTCAACTCAGTTGGTGACATTGAGTGTCACCAGGCACCTCTCAAAGTTGTTGCCTGGTAAACTCTTTGTCAACATATCCGCAGGATTTAGAGAAGTATGAATCTTCTGCACCTTAGCTGAACCATCCTCCACCTTGTCCCTGATGAAATGCACTTTATTCTCAAAGTGCTTGGTCCTGTCATGATGAACTGGATTTTTCGTCAAACAAATTGCACTCTGCGAGTCACAATTCAACTTGAAACTCTCTGACTTAAACCCCAATTCACTGCAGAAAATCTTCAACCAAATTCCCTCTCTAGCTGCCTCTGTGAGTGCCATGTACTCTGCCTCAGTAGTTGAAAGAGCCACAACATGCTGAAGAGTAGACCTCCAACTCACAGTATTACCACCAACCTTGAAGACATAACCCGATATTGACCTTCTCCTGTCAAGATCTGCAGAGTAATCTGAATCACAAAACCCTTCAATCTCAAACTTGTCTGACTTCTTGAAGTTTAGACACACATCTGAAGCTCCCTTAAGATATCTCAAAATCCACTTAACCGCAGACCAATGAGATCTTCCTGGATTTGCCATGAATCTACTGACCAAACCGACCGCATACGCTAAATCTGGACGAGTACCAATCATGCCATACATCAGACTTCCCACTGCACTTGCATAAGGAACTGAACTCATCAACCGTGTCTCCTCAACCAACTCCTCAGGAGTCAAACTCTTAAGCTTGAACTGTGAATTAGATGGAGTTACAACAGCCCTGCAATCCTCCATGTTAAAAGTTCTCAACACCTGCTTAAGATACCTTTCCTGTGATAGCTTCAGAATACCCTTCTCTCTATCCCTGATGATATCAATCCCGAGGATTCTAGATGCTGGCCCTAGATCCTTCATCTCAAACTTTTCCTTCAAACTTGCTTTCAGCGCTTTGATCTTCTCCATATCCTTTGCTGCTATAAGCATGTCATCAACATACAGTAAGAGATATACCATATCATCAATACTTGATCCCTTAGTGTAAACACATGGATCCTTCCTGCACCTCCGGAACTTTTGAGACTTCATAAAATCATCAAACTTTTTGTTCCACTGCCTAGGTGACTGCTTTAAACCATAGAGAGATTTCTTCAGAAGACAAACCTTGTCTTCATTTCCTTTCTCTATGAAACCTTCTGGCTGCTCCATGTAGATGACTTCATCAAGTGTACCGTGTAAGAAAGCAGTCTTGACATCCAGTTGCTCCAACTCCAGATCGAAGTTCACCACAATTGATAACATGATTCGAATAGAAGCATGCTTGACTACCGGAGCAAATATCTCATTGTAATCCACTCCCTCAACTTGTGTATACCCTTTAGCAACAAGTCTCGACTTATACCTGCGATCTTCCACTCCTGGAATTCCTTCTTTAATCTTGTGAATCCATTTACACCCGATTATCCTCTGCTTTTCTGGCCTTGGGACGAGCTCATAAGTATCATTCTCATCCAGAGATTGCTTTTCCTCTCCCATAGACTTGTACCACTTGTCCCAGTCTCTACTTCTCCTAGCTTCTGCTAGTGACTTTGGTTCATCTATCTCCAAGCTTTCTGCTGTTGCCAAAGCATAAGCTACAAAATCAGATCCCTCAAACCTCGATGGTGGTCTGATGACTCTCCTTTCTCTGTCTCTTGCCAACAGATAATCATCAAAAGACTCCATGTGACTCTGATTTTCCTCCTCTTCTTCCTCAGATTCCTCTTCCTCTTCTGATTCAGTTTCTGATTGTGAACTTCCCGAAGTATCTCCACCTTGACCAGTAGAATCCCCACTTCCTGAAGCCTCTCCACCTTGACCGGTAGACTCTTGAACTGAACCAGTTGTAGTCGGTCCTTGGATCAGATCAGTGCTAAAAGTGACTTTCTTCTTCTTCTTAGATTTAGTCGCTTCCTTTTGATCTCGATCTTTATACAGCTTCTCCTCATCAAAGACTACATTCCTGCTGATAGTACTCCTTTCCTCATCTTGTAACCACACCCTGTAACCTTTAGTACCCTGTGGATAACCCATGAAGAATCCTTTAACAGCTCTTGGACTTAGCTTGTCCTCTGTTCTGTGTACATAAGCAACACAACCAAACCGTCTGAGATGACTGTAATCAACCTTTGACCCTGACCACACTTCCTCTGGAATCTGAAACCTCAAAGATGCACTAGGAGACCTGTTTATCAGATAAACTGCAGTAGACGCTGCCTCAGCCCAGAACTTCTTCTCTAACCTGGTTTCTGCCAACATACACCTGATCTTATCCGCTATTGTCCTATTCATCCTCTCAGCCACTCCATTTTGCTGTGGAGTATAAACGCAAGTCCTGTGCCGTTTAATCCCTGAGTCTTGACAAAGCTTATCCATCAGATTGTTGCAGAACTCCAATCCATTATCTGTCCTTAGACACTTGATCTTCTTCTTTGTTTGATTTTCCACAAGTGCCTTCCACTCTGAAAAATTCTCAAACACCTCATCTTTACTCCTTAAGAATCTGATCCAGACCTTCCTTGAGTAATCATCGATGAATGTAAGAAAGTATCTACATCCCGACAGAGTTGGTTCATTTGAAACTGAACCCCATAGATCACTGTGAATGTATTCAAGAATACCTTTAGTAGTGTGTTTCCCCTCTGGAAAGCTTTGCTTGTGGGACTTTCCAAGTACACACTCCTCACAGAAATCTAATGTGTGGACCTCCTTTGAGTCTAGATAACCTCCTTTGACCAGAAGATTCATGTTCTTCAGACTCATGTGTCCTAACCTTGAGTGCCATCTGTTCGTCAAGTTCACTTCAGCTCTGACTACAGACGCTTCTCCCTTTACCACTGATCCTTGCAGATAATACAATCCATCTTGATATTTCCCAGAAATCACCTTTTGACCATTCTTGTAGAAAGTAACTATGAAGTCTTCCCCTTCATACTTGCAACCGCTCTTTTCTAACTGGCCATAAGAGATGAGATTCCTGCTCATGGTTGGCATATATCTCACCTCAGTCAAGATAACTGTAGCTCCTTCTGAGTTTATGATCTTCAGCTTGCCAATACCTTTGACTTCACTTGAAGTATTGTTACCCATCAATACTTTTCCACCTTCAAACTCCTTGAAATCAAATAAGGCATCTCTATCTGGTGTAATGTGGAATGTACAACCAGAATCCATGACCCACTCACTCTTGGGGTCCTTTTCACTTGCTGTCAAGATCATAGGAAACTCCTTTTCCTGAGCAACATTTGCAGAATCAGTTGCTCTCCCATTCTTTCTTTCAGGACAATCTTTCTTGAAGTGTCCTTCCTTCCCACATACCCAACACTCTCTAGCTTTGGGTTGATTCATTGGCCTAGATTTAGACCTTGAATCCCTGCTCTTGGATCTTCCACTCGACTGACCAGAACTCTTCCTCTCAGGTCTACCCCTGGACACAACCAAACCTTCGGCATTTGACTTAGCCTTTCCAATGAGCCCCTTTTCCTTTAGCTCAACTTCCTTGGCATATGCAGAACTAGTTACTTCATTCAGAGTCAGTGTTTCCTTTCTATTACCGTATTTAAGTGTATGAACCAGTGAGTCGAACTGCCTTGGGAGACTCGACAGGACCTGGATAGCTTGGTCCTCATCACTCACATTAATGTTCAAACTCGCCAAATCGTCTACCAGTTTCAGAAACACATCAAGATTCTCCTCTATGCTTTTGTGCTCTTCCATCTTAAAGCTGGCAAACCTCTGCTTCAAATAAATCCGGTTAGGTAAAGATTTAGTTTGATAATCCCTTTCCAGAGCCTTCCATACTCCTAGAGCTGTTGTCTCCTTCATAACCTTTCGTAAGATCATGTTGCTAAGAGAAGAGCATATCAGATTCTTTGCTCTCTTATCCTTCTCCTTTTTCAGCGGATCAACCGGAGAACTCATAGCTTCTGTGACCTCACCTTCCTTTTCTTTTCCTTTAACAGAACTGCTGGATCCTTCTTCTTCTAGAACAAAATCCAAACCCTGAAGCTCAAGCAGCATAAGCATCTTAAACTTCCATAATCCAAAGTCTCCTTGACCGTCAAACTTCTCCACCTTAAATTTAGCTAGAGCTGGTTCCATGACTCAAGACTTTATCCTCTGCTAAAGCTGAACACCCAAACCAGAAACCCCTTAACTTCTTCAAACAACTTCAACCGCTGAACAGAACCAGAAACCCCTGAACCTGTGCAGCCAAACACCAACAGCAGATCAGAAACTGAAACCGTAACCTCTCCTTGCTGAACCTGATGCTCTGATACCACTTGTTGAGATAATTCCTTAAACCAATTGACCGGTTTATATCTCACTTGACTAATTTAACCTAGCACACTTCTTGTTGTTGTTTGAGGTTGTTAAAGACACAAGAGATTTTTTGACCCAGTTCCCTTTCGGTACATCTGGGGAGAGGACGGCACTCTCAACGATTCACTAGTATCAAGTGTTTACAAGAGCTTTCTTTACACAACAACCTTTGTGTCTCTCTATTCACCTAGAGACAACACAACAATGAGCTAAAGACTTAAGCTCACTGAACCTGTGTGTATAAGAGATGAAAAACCCACTCTTCCTGGAGAAGAAACAGCCTGAGACTCTTGACCGGATCTCCCTTGCCTTCTCCTTGTAGATACTCCTTCAAGCTCTTTCCTTTGCTCTTGCTTCTTGCCTCTCTCCTTTGCTAATCTCTCCTTTTGACAAATGAGTGTTAGAGTGGCAAGAAATTAGGTTTAGAGACTATATAAGTGTCTCCCTAAACCTAATCACTAATGGGCTTTCGACCATAATAAGGCCCAACCAAACATGATCAAATTGCTCACAATCAGCTTCTCAAGTCTTGTGCCCAATTCTCAAGTCTTGTGCCCATTTCTCAAGTCTTGTGCTTTATTCTCAAGTCTTGTGCAGATCATAATTCAACAGCAACGATTCTGCTATAGTTTCACATATATAGATTGATGCCGTAGACACCACTTTTATTTTTCATACAGCTTCACATATGTTTAATAAGATATTTATACACGTTTATTATAAAGTAATTATTTTGCGCTTTCAAAAATTACAATCAGTTGAACAAGATAAAAATAAAGTTCCAAGTGCAAAATGTCAATTTGATTAATCGAATACTTTTATAATATTAGCTAAGTATTAATGATAGCAGTTTATTAAGTTATCAAAAATGCTAATGGCGTTTAAAAGTATTAGGTGCTAATTTGGTAGAAGATGTATAGTTGCGTGTCCTACGTTGTGAAAGCAACAACGCGGAGATAATGAGCCTTGATGTATGCAGCTATATTTTTTTCTTCAGCGAATGTAAATAGTACTAAATATCATGCACAGGTAGTGAATACCTATATATTTTAAATTAGTAAATTTTTTTTGTGAAAGTAGTAATGTTTTAATATTAGCTCAGTAAAAAAGCACGCACATGTATAGTTAGCTCAGTTATATTAATATCAAATTTGTTCATCTGAATTTCATGGTTGTTTCTGACATTTTGACCGGCCGGTAGAGCGACATACGTACGTACCTTTGGGATCTGTAGTTACTATGCAAATCGTTTTTGTATAGAATAATACTTATCGAAAATATTCTAAATTTTCAAAGTTCGAAGTTGATACTAGTCGTTCAATTCTTTACTGTTTTCAAAATAATCACATTGTATTTAGAAAATATCATTATAATTGAAATGAATTTAGATATTTGGTCGGTGGACCACATAAATCATGTATACGCTAACAGGCAACAGCTAATATGTAAAATTTACATACATATAATATATTGATAGGTGGTGTTACTAAACCATAATCACTTGAATATTTTTTTAGACGACTTTATATTTAGTTTAAATTTTAAAAATAAATTGAATTAGAGTTGATTACTTTTTTTTTAAAGGTTTGATTACTTCTCTTACGTATATTTTTGATAAAACAGAATAAGAAAACAAATTGGATTGTGATTCCAGAAAATTGAATTGTTTGTATGCGTGTTGCGTCTCTTTCGACAGTTGTTTTTTTTAATCTTTGAGAAGCAACAATTTTAAATTATCTAACTGGCGGACAGAAACAAAAAGATTACTCACCAGACCACAAAATTAAATGAAAATTAAATATAGAGTAATTATATGTCCCTCAGACAAAAATGGAATTAATAGGGTTATTTATTAGACCAATAATATTGAATGAAATTAAATATAGTGTAATGATATGGTCCTGCGACGAAGGAGGAGCCATGTCTACGCAACTAACATTTATATTGTCTTAGAACACAAGCTACTCTTTTTTACTTATTCATGATTGAGTTCTTCTCTTATACAATAGGGAAAAAAATCAAGTATCTACATATCATATTGTCTCTTATAACACAACATAAAAAGGAATACGGTAATGGTATCATCATGTTGCATGTAAAAGAGAGCTACATTTTTCATGACTACTGTATTTATTTATTTTCTAGTTTGATTTAACTTACCACCGAGTTAATCGAATTTCATTTTTGCATGGTTTGGTTTACTGGCGAGCCTAAAGAGGTATTCTTGGGTTCACCCCTAGAGTGAACCTAGAGGTTCACCCAACCAATAGAAATCACTCATTTCATAATTGATATCTTTTAAAAAAGGAAACAAAATATTGTCAAGTTATATTATGTTTTTAAAATAAATAAAATGAAAACAAATAAAAATAATAGTAGTTAAAAAAATGATTTAAAATATATTTTTAACATCTTCGAAAAAAATAAACTCTAAACCCTAAATCATAAACCTTAAACCCTAAATCATAAACCCTAAACCGTTAAGTATACCCTAAACCCTTGGGTATACGCTAAACCCTTGGGTATATGCTAAACTCTTATATAATCTTAAACTCTAAACCCTAAACTCTAGTATATGCAAAAAAAATTAGATATTTTAATGCCATCATCAAAATACTAAATCTTAAACTCTAAACCCTAAACCCTTAGGTAAATCATAAATACTTGGATAATCCTAAATTTTAACTAAAAAAACTAAACACTAAAACAATAAATCTTAAAAATACTAAAACCTTAATCTTAATCCCTAAACTCTTTTTAGGATTAAGGGTTTGGTATTTTTAAGATTTAGTGTTTAATATTTTTAGTTTAGAGTTTAGAGTTTAATGTTTAGTGTTTTGACGATGGATTTAAAATATTTTAAATTTTTTTTGTTGCATATATTACTATTTTTATTTATTTTTAACATTTTCTATTTTAAAAATATAATATAACTTGATAATATTTTATTTCTTTTATTAAAAGATATCGATTGTGAAATGGGTGATTTCTATTGGTTGGGTGAACCTTTAGATTCACTCTAGGGGTGAACCTAAGAATAAGTATTTTTATTTATATATCCAAATGTGTATTGGGCTAGATCTTTTGGGATCATTTAAGGACCTAGGCCCATGATAAATAATTAACATCATCCGGGCGAAAAGATTAAAGAAATTGTGTTTTAACAAAATAAAAACGCGTACAAACAATCAATTAGTAGGTCTCATATTGAGAGAGTGAGAGAGAAAGAGAGGAGAGAGATGGGAGAGATTGTATTTACAGAGAAGCAAGAAGCTTTGGTGAAGGAGTCCTGGGAGATACTGAAGAATGACATCCCCAAATACAGCCTTCACTTCTTCTCACAGTAATCATATAATATATATATGTATATACGTAATCTCTATAAGTTGTTTATGTATCTGAGTTAATAAACAGTATATTGATGGCATATAGGATACTGGAGATAGCACCAGCAGCAAAAGATATGTTCTCTTTCCTAAGAGACACAGATGAAGTTCCTCAGAACAATCCTAAACTCAAAGCTCATGCTGTTAAAGTCTTCAAGATGGTATGTACTTTACCTCTTTTGTGATATATACATACATGATACATGATACATGATACATGATACGTCTACTGATCTATCATCTATGTGTATCACTTACATATAGTATCGTATCATAATCTTCATCACACCTCTTACTCTGAGATTTAAACTAAAACTAGATTTTGATCCGCGCTTTGGAAGCGCATAATATTTTACGATAAAAAAATTCACTAATAACATAACAAATATTTTGGTAATTTTTAAACAGTGTGTATTTAAAATATTTTTGCATTTAAATCAGTGTTTTTAAATTCAACCCGATTGTGATTATACCGGTTAATCCGGAGATCTGCAATTCAATTTAGGTTTCTAAAATATTCATATTATAAAAAATCAGTAAAACCCGAGACTAACCGATTGAACTGATGGATGACTGCTATGTATAATCTAATTGGATTTAAATTGTAATAGTTTCATAATTTGTAATCTTATAATCCAAATTTTAAAGTTCATTATTTTACAATTTATGAAATTATGACATTTCTACAAAATTTTAAAGAGAAAATGGTAGATATAAAATAAATAAGATTAATTATTGTATTGTTTGGAAGCATTAATAGTAGTATAAAAAATATATTGTTTGGAAACATTGATAGTAGTATAAATAAATAAGTATATTGTTTGGAAACATGGATAGTAATATAAAAAAAACATTAGTGATTTAATGTAGGTTTAACTATAAAGTATAAATGTGTATTTAATTTAAAAACTTATAAAATAAATGTTAGGTCCAACAGAATGTTTTTGTTTTAATAAGATAGATAGTTTCATTATTGCAGCTAAGAATCTTTATTGACTCCGCATACAATGTTATAGATATTTTTATATTCGCGTACACATGTGCACACGATATTGCAGTCTATCTTGTTTGGACTTGGCTAGTTGGTTTTGTCTTCTTCGAGAATAATATAATTGATTCTATTAATACATATTGGCTCATCCATAAAATCCACAAAAAACAAAGCATACATAGTGGGATTCCCTTTCTGTATATTTTTATTTTGATATAGTGGGATTGAGTAGGAAAGTAAACCATTGCTTTAGTTTTTGCTAAAAAGCTATTAAGCTAAAAAAAATTGTAACCATTAAGATCATGAGTTTTTTTCTTTTCTTTGGGTTTAGACATGTGAAACAGCAATACAGCTGAGGGAGAAAGGAAAAGTGGCTGTGCCTGACACAACCCTCCAGTACTTGGGATCTGTTCATCTCAAAAGCGGTGTTCTTGATCCTCACTTTGAGGTCTCTTTTTCAATTAACTAATATTTTTTCATTGATTTTGGCATCCGAAAGACAATTAAGAAATGCAATTTGTGTGAATCCAGGTGGTGAAAGAGGCTTTGGTGAGGACACTGAAAGAAGGGTTGGGGGAGAAGTACAATGAAGAAGTGGAAGGAGCTTGGTCTCAAGCTTATGATCACTTGGCTCTAGCCATTAAGGCCGAGATGAAACAGGAAGACGCATAATTAGTTTTTATGGTGAATCTGTATGCAAAAAGTATGCAAAATTTCATCCCATTATCTTTGTGAAATTTCTCTCAACTACTTTTGTTCTTTCTTTAGAGCTACATGACAATCAATCAATGAAATAAATAAATAAACCTACTGTTAACAGAATAGATTGGTGTCTGCTGCTCTTGGTTTGATCCTTTTCAGAGAGTTTACATCTCTGAAACAATCTGCAGAGACAATGCTTCAACAATTTAGAGAAGAACATGATTGAAACAAAAGATCAAAGATCTTTAACCAGAGGAAGAGTTCTAGAACAATATCAAAGATTTCAAACCTGTTCTTGCTCAGACATCCATTCTTTGTTTGTTTTTCCTTGTGCTCCAATCTCAGAGGGCTTATGCGACAGTGTAGGCTCTGATTACCTCAAGGATTGGCGCTCTACACAACGGGCATTTCCCTCCAGTTCTTACTAGCTCGGTACCGCACTCCGAGCAAGTACACATGTGCCCGCATCTACAGTTTCACAATGATATCCGATATGATCAGTCATCTTTTGTTTTGTTTTGGATTCTGTAAATCACAAACAAACCGGGTTTGAGCGAATAAGTTACCTGTACAAGAGGGCATCTATGTCAGTATCACAGCAGACACAGCAAGTCCCGTTCCTTACATGACCCCATCTCGACCCATCCTCGGATGTTCCTGGTCCAAGACCTGATGGCATCATCACATTTAACTAACAGACAGTTCCATATGCAGACTAGGAATGAAAGTTTGGATAGAAAGGAGAAAAACCTTCGTCACCGGGAGATCTGTTTAAAGCTGCGGAGACCTCTTGCCTAACCGAACGCTGCAGCTCAGACTGCATATCCATACAAGTTTCTAAATTCCTCTGCATATGACTCATTCCTTGCTGAATTTTAGCCATTTCTCCTCTCAAGTCGTTCATCATCTCCCATTCCTATTCACCAGCACCATCCATATTAAGACATTTAAAGTAAACAAGAAATCTAGGAGCTAATACACCATCTTTATGATAAAGCACCATAAACAGAGCATAAAAAAATCCTGAAATTTTTAGGCTTACAAGTTCAGATCGATGCAGAGAGGGCCGAGCGTAGTTTGTGTGATGCCTTATTATTTGTGGTGTTTGTGATCGATTAATGCCATCAAGCTGGTCCTCGTCTTGTAGAAACCCTTGTTGTTCTGTATGCTGTTCTTGAGAATCCGATATTGCTGGTTGAAGTTCCCAGTCAACTCTCCTCTCAACATAGGACTGTATCAGTTGATCCAGATTTTCACGGAAACCACTACGTAGAAGGTTAGAAACATTTCTCCTATAGCAGTGAAATGAAAAATAATTCCATTAAACGAAGACAATATATGCCAGGAAAACAGAGAAAACGAATCCACTATCTCAGTACCTGCTTAGTAGCTCTCGAAGCTCAATGCTGTAAACATTATCGTCATCAGGTAAATGGAGCCTGCTTAATCTTCTCATTGGTACTGCACGGCGATTCCTTAGTGCACCAAATCGTGTATCAGGATTACCATCAGACTGTGTGGAGTTATCTGCAGACCATGCACTCTGACCTTCTACTATAACAGTTTCGTCTGAATTTCCAGCTCTGCCCGGGTGCAGGTCATCTACTGAGTTTTCTTGTTCATTTATAACTGCGTTACCATTATCCCTTTCGCTTAACTGGCTTAACGTTGCTTGTAGGAAATTTCGGCTCTCGTCTGTTCTGAAAACTTCAGGCCAATCCCTTTGTTGACTGGTATCTTCTTCCCAATTTCTATCTAGATTTGTTCGGTTACTTCCGGACCTGCCGAAATCGTTAGGTAAGAGTGGGGTACCATTCCCCTGTCTAGAAGAACTCAAGCTCTCATATATCCTCTGAGAATCTTCAGTAGTATTAGCTATTGTTGGATTAATCCTGGAAGTGTTCATGTTATCGCCATTAGTGTTGCTTTCTAGCCTGTCACGGGCTCCCCTCCTGTGATCATCAATATCAATATCGAGAAATTAGCTGCGAGTGAAGTTAAATGTCAAGAAGTTAAAAGTCGATAAAATGAAAATGCAAAGCCAACTATTATATGCATATCTTCAAAGAGTGGGGGAAGGTAACTGGGATAAGATAATTGAGATACAAGAATGTAACATATCCAGACTTCGCCAATCACGAGGACGACCATGTGACAAGTATAGGTAAATGTTTACCATTTAACGAGAAAGAACAAAACTTTTTTTACCGCAAGTCAGAAACTGTATGTCTTTCTCTTAGCTGACTAAGTTCACTTGCTGCCATTGACGGAGCCCTAATTTCCTCTGCAGGTGGCTCATTCCGCAAGAATCTTCTTCTAAGAAGCAACTGTGAAAAGGTTTACAACCGTTAGAAATCAAGTTGCACAGACTTAAGTTCTATCATTACGTTAACATACGTTGTTAGTAGCACAGCCTTAAGTTACTTTTCACACCTTTGGTTCTATCAATCAGGGCTACAAACAACAGTAAATTTTCATAACTAAAACGCAATGAGAACTTTGGAAACATAACCAGAAAAACATGCTGGAAAACTCTAGCCCACTCTAAATTATACAGTTCATACTATGTACAAGTTGGGTCCATAGCATGTCATTTCGGCCTTACAAGGCATTAATTTGTTCCCCTCTTATCATGTGGAGTTCTTATTACATTAACTAGATAGCCTGTTTATAAGTATGCAAGAAAAGGTTTGAACAAAGAAGAGAAACCTAAGAAAAAACCTGAATCCGGTTGCGATGAGCAAAGTCAGAGACTGCATGATGCTCCAACAAACCCTGAAGCTCTCGCTGCCGCTCTTGTTCAATCCTCATGAGCAAATCAACAAATGCCTGCCTTCCTCGTAATCTCCGCAAGTCTCTACGAGTATCCTCCCGTCGCCCTTCCTCATTCTGAACTTGTGAACTCTCATGAGCCCTGTCATCTTGTGAACCTAGAGATCGTTGCTCATCTTCTCTTCGACTTGCACGAGCTCCTCTCTGCTGACTTGTCATTTGCATCCGTTCCCTGACAACCCTCACTCTTTCTCTCTCAGTATCACCAACCAACTCTCCTCTACGGTTATCGTCTCTCCCACCACTACTATCTGTCGATCCACGTACACTTTGTCTCACCCTCTCACTACTCTCAACATCGGCAAGATCTGGAGACTGTTCTCTACTGGAAGATATATAATCATTCTCACTCTCACTTGATCCCCTCAGGCTCTCATTGTTTCCACTCACCTGCCTCGGCCTCAGCCTCTCACGTGCCCTGTTATTGTGCACGTGCTCATCCTCCAACTCTCTCCACATCTGAAAAATCTCAGATGCTTGTCTCCTAGGCCTCCTCTCAGCAGCCTGACGCCTCGAGGAGGTAGGAGGAGGAGTCTCCTCCCTGAGGAAAGAAGAGTCAAGCGTAGAGACAGCGTGCAAACCAGCAATGGCGATCAGCTCAGACTCACGGTTCCTCCTCTCGATGGTTGTAATCATCTCCTGAGCCTGCCTCGCAGCCCAACGGCTCAGGATCCGAGACTGGCGCCTCCTCGCAGCGGAGGATTCGGCTATGTCATCGCCTTCGAGGTCTGACCTCCTTCTCCTCCTCAGAAGAAGATGCTCTTCGTCTTGGTCGTGATCGTTGTCGGGATTGTGAACCGAGCTGCACGAGATGCTGCAACCGTCGGTGAAATCCTCGAAACGACGGTTAAAATCAGCAGCGGATCCATCATCCATAGACTCCGTCTTTTGATGCAAAGGATCATCAATATCAGTCATTTTCCTCAACAGAATCTAAACCGGGAATCAATTGTAATTAAACCGGGAAATAGATTATCGAGACATACCTCTTCTTCTTCTTCGAGTACTTCGTCAATGGCGAAACAAACACAAAACGATAAATTTGGGAAAATTGAACAGAACGAAAAATCCAGAGAGAAATTGAAGAAGAGAAGGGGCAGTTTTTATATATGGGACAACAGAGAAGGTGTCAATAGTCATTAGAAAGCGAAGCAGAAATTTAAAATCATTAATGGGTGTCATTGGTCACCACTAAAATAAACTCATTCAATGTTCTTCCTCACACTTGTCAGCTTCTAGACTCTTTTTTGAATGGACCTAAGAGGATGGAAATAGAAGATAATGAATTTTATGAGCATATTATTTTCCTCCTGTGATTCGATTCAGCAAATGTCATTATTTATTAATTTGTGGTATTTACTTTTTTTTTAATTGAATAGTAGTTACTTTTGTAATGTGATTTATTTTCAAATCTTCAAATTTTTATGTGCTACATTATGTCTTAAATTTATGAAGTGTGTACAATTCAAATCTTCAATTTTATTTTCTTCCTATGATTCAGCAAATGTCATTATTAATTTGTGGTATTTACTTCTTTTTTTAAATTGAATAGTAATTACTTTTGTAATGTGATTTATTTTGAAATCTTCAAATTTTTTTATGTGCTACATTATGTCTTAAATTTATGAAGTGTGTACAATTTATGAGATAAAATATACACACATTAAAATTAAAATCTAATTTTAGAATTGTAGCAGATTATTATTCATGAAAACACTAAAATTGTAGAGTGAATAAAAATTCTATAGAAGTTTGCTAGGTATGTATGGTAAATGTTACATCTTATAGAGATATGTAAGATATTTGACCAAAAAAAATACTATACAATACTCAAAAGTGGAGTGAATATTTGAACTAAATGAATCAGTTAACTAAATATTAATTGGAAAAGTGTGATTAAATAACTATTAGTACTATTTAATTAATTGACAAAAAAATATTATTCAACAAAAATAGTTTTGACTCTTTTTTCTCCTACAGTTGAGTTGACCAACAAACCAACCGTCAGCAACAAACACGAAGAAGGCCGTTACAGAATACGCGCCCGCCGAGAGAATCACCGCTTACGTCGCCGGAGATTTGCAACTGAGAGTGAAATATTTGCGGCGAAGTTTAACGGAAGGAGATTCATACTTAATACGAGCAGAGAGGTAACTGCAGATTCGAGTCTTCTATCTCTTTCCCTCATCTCCAACTCCAACTTTCTATCGGCTGATTGTTTCTCTCATCTTTCGCAGCGGAGATGGATTCCACCGAATCTGACACGGCGTCTGAATTCCCGGAGGAGCTATTGCAAGAATGTTGGGGATGGAATGTCACCACCCACAAGGCCCAGCGAACAGGAGGTCATTACCACCAAGGAGAGAGCAGTCGGCTCGGTGCCGGCTCCTCGACTAACCCCGACTCGGCTCGTGACTACTTTAGCTAGAGGACGAGCAGCCGAAGAGAGCAACCAAACAGCTCGGGCCGAACAGTCACCCCGATTGGGCCTGTATACCGAAAAGCCCATGACCAAAGGGAGACGAATTAGGTCAAGGCTAACCGACCTGGGAGACTATATAAGGAGTTGAGGACAAGAAGAAAGGACATGACCACTTAGACACACAGACTCGCGGCTAGATTATGGTTTCCATTACTCTCTTTGTATCTCCCCGTTTTCTCTTGTACTTCCGGCTAGGAGCTTACTGAGCATCGACTAGCCGGCTTTCTTACTCTTGTACCCTCGTTATTCCGACTCTAATAAAACGTCTCTGTTCATCTCACTCTTGAGTTCTTTTACTTTCTGTTGACCAAACTCACCTTAAACAAAGAACCACCTGATACTCCCGGTATAATTCCATCGAAATTAGAGAAAACGAGAAATTTTGTTTAGCTACCTCGTTAGCCGCTGATGATCGGATTGGATTGGATTAGATTCTATCTGTTTAGCTTTCCTCAAGTACGACTATAGTCAGATCATCGATTAAATTATTCGAAATTAAGGAAAGAGATCGAGGTTACTGTCTCTGGGATCTAGTAATGCAGTTTAGTGGAGATATTATATAACTCTGTTTCTTAGAGTGGCTTAGTGTGTTTTCTTCATCGTGTTTTCAGACTCTAGTGAGAAGCCAACGCAGATTCGTTTCCTTGTACCCAAAGCGTTAGCTGGTTATTTGATTGGGAAAGGTGGCTCAACCATCACTCAGTTCCAGGAGTCCTCTGGTGCTCAACTCCTGCTCTCTCGTAATCAAGAATATTTCCCAGGAACCACTTGTAGAATCGTTGTGATGTCTGGCACGACTATACAAGTTCTCACTGCATTCCAACTTGTTCTTGCTAAATTGCACAGTCGGGTAATAACTTTTTTTTTAATTGCTTCTAAGCTGTCTGTGTTTGTCGTTCTTAATAGATCAAGTTTGTGTTTTGGTAGCTTAAAGCTGAAGATGGTAGTGATGTTGAGCTTAGGAGAACAAGAGTTGTGGTTCCACACAGTTCATGTGGAAGCATTATTGGAAAAGGAGGAGCCACCATTAGGTAAGTTTTTTGCTTTCTATGAAAAGTCTATTCAACCGAGCCAATGGACAGATAAGAATGTGAATAGTCATGTTGATATCATTGTTTCTATACTTCCATCTATTTAAGAGAACAAGTTATCTTCTTTCCATTAGATTTAAGTGATCTTCAGGTTCAGAGTCAATCTTTGCATTTTATTAATTTCAGGATGTGACATTACATCTTTTAACCCTTAAACGTATGTGGTGGTCTTGCCGTAGGTCCTTTATTGAAGACTCCAAGGCTGGTATCAAGATATCTCCTCTGGACTTCGGGTTGAGTGATAGGCTAGTGACACTATCTGGAACCATGGAGGAGCAGATGCGCGCAATTGCTTTGATTTTGACTAAGCTTACCGAAGATGATGATTACTCCCAGCAAGTGCATTCCCCCAATTCATATAGAAAAGGTATACTCTTCTACAGGTAGCTTACTAATTGAGTTATATTTTCTTCTTGGATTGTTTTTTGTTTGTTATCATGTTCTGTGTTGCTGTGATTGTGTCTAGAAGTAATGAGTTCTGCATTTGCAAGCAACTAGGCATGGCTATATATGTCATAGATAGTATTAGGTTAGAAGCAATGAGTTCTGCATTTGCAAGCAAATAAGTTAAAGCTTCATTTTCTTCTAAAGATCCTTTTCAACGCCAGATTTAGGTCTTTGCAACCTTTTGCAAGCATGGAGTTCGGTGAAGTCACGCATCTCTCTTGGAAATAAACAAAATCACAAGGTTTTCTCTCTCTCTCTCTCTCTCTCTCTATATGTTTTGATTCATAGATTTATATCAGTGATTATGAAAGAAACTCTACGTTGCTGGCTGCTAGCAAGGTCTAAAGATAGCAGACTGCTCATGCTAGATCTAGAGTATTATGACTTCCTTGGAAAGAGGCCATTTTAGAGTTTAAATGTTTCTTTTAATGCCTGTTTTCTGCTCAGCTAAACTAGAGTATAAGAAATTTAGTTCAAAAGTTTAAGCCAATACTTATAAATTTATTTTGGGTATCATAGGAAGATAGTTACAACACAGTGACCATAGGTGTGTCGGATGAGCACATAGGTGTGGTCATTGGCCGTAAAGGAAGTCATATCATGGAAATTAGTCAGGTCCGTTCCAGTATTTCCAATCACTTTTGACTCTTTTCTCACTCAGTTTCATTATCACCAAACTCTGACGCCTTTGTTGTCTTTCGAATTTGTGAAACGGCAGTCAAGTGGTGCCAGAATAAAGATATCAGGCCGAGGAGGGTTTCTCCCTGGAACTACTGATAGGTATCGTCTAACAAAACACTTGCTTGTTACCTAGATAACATCGAGAGCTTGAACAATGTGTTGGCTAACTTTTTCTTTTGACATTTTATCTTTTTTTTTTTTTTTTGGCATCTTGACATTTTATCTTAATCAGGAAAGTTACCATCTCTGGATTGCAAGGTTCAATCGATTTAGCTGTCTCGATTATAGAACGTAAAGTTGACAAGGCGTCGAAGAAGAGGGCCAAGGATGAAACTGACATGGATACAGACTAGTTTTAAAAACAAGTGTTCTAGGTACATAACATCAAACTCAATTGAGATTATCAATAGCTCTTCAACGGTCAATGCAGGCATATGTCCTTTTTATGTCTCTTCCGTGTGCAAAGGTGGTATGTTTATTTGATTAGTAGCATTTGTCTTGTTAGTCACTTTACGTATAACAAAAGTCTTCTACCGTCGCTGTCCCTGTCCCTGTCGCTGACGTAGCCTATAGAGGAACTGGTCAATGACGATAAAGCCCTTCCTTCTGACAACCCCAGTCACGGTATTACTTGAAAAGCACTTTACTCTCATAAAAGACGGAAGGGACATTATGAGATACAGTATTATTCTCGTCCTAAAGAGACGATTATACCCTCAGACCTGACCAATATTAACGGGCTTTTGCCCAAAATAGCTGTCAGCCACACCAAGCACACTTGAAACAAACGAGTAGCGTTCTTGTCTGAATAAGATTAGATGATAGATAATATATGACAATGGACCAACCTGATCATGTTTCTCAAAAGGTGCATAAACCATGCCAAAAGAAGAAGAAAAAAAAAGACACCCAGCTCAACGGCTGGGATCCGGTTTTTCCTAATTTTACAACAGGAGACTCACACGGTTCTCAATCCGTCTGAAGAAGCTACATAGATAGCTCATAATATTACAGCTAGAATGCAGAGAAGAAGAAACCTGAAGAGATGGTTTCAGAGCACTGCTTGTCCCTTGGCGTTGTTATTCTTCCTCAGCTCATCGTTCTCCTGACGCAGTGCATCGATCCTGGACTGGAGAATACTGATCATAGCCTCTGCACTCATCATCTCAAGCTTGAACGTCTCTCTCTCAACAGACATCTGGTGAACCTCCTTCTGGAGATCATTAAGCTTCTCTTCAGGAGACGGAAGCGGAGCAGGAGGAGAAGCTTCCTTGTTAGGAGGTTGCTGCTGGTTTTCTTTCTTTGCGGAGATACCCATGAGAGAGAATTCAAGCAATGCAGAGATGGCGGTGTTGGTGGCAGCAGCAGCAGATGATGATGAGATTAAAGCTGTTGGTGGTGTATTGTCGACGGTTGTTGTTGTGGACGAACAGTGATCCTGTGTGGTCCTGCTTGAGTTGTTGTTGGGCTCGTTTTGGCGTCTGCGTTTGTATTGGAGGAGAGGTAATGGAGCTTCTTTGTTGATAACGCATACAGGAGGAGGAGGAGGACGCTCGTCTTCTTCTGCTTGCTCAAGTTTGAGTGCTTCCTCAGCTTCATCATAATGGTTATTCTCCTGCGTCTTGGGGGCGTTCTCATGATGATTCTGATGGTTAAGTTCGATATCCATTGGGGCAGTCTCTCTTGGTGGCTCGTTGATGTTAATGAGATCCTTGCTTGCTGACTGAATATTCATTAGACAAGTTACAAAGTTATATGAACCCAAAGAGGGCACACACAAAGAGATAGTTTCAAGTTTTCAACAGATCTTATGATGCATATAAGAAGTACAAGCAATGAAACTAAACAGCTAAGGAAGTACAAACCTGGTCCATCTGGTTGTTTCCATTGGCTAATGGTAGAGGCTCTGCCCTGACCCTAACGTCTACTCCTGGAATCAGAGCGACTCCATCATCAGCCCACTCCTCTTCCAAGAATGGTGCGTATCTGTTCCCACTCGGTGGTCCAATGTTATTCTTGTGGAACACTCTGCACAGCACATATGCATCTTGCTGCAAACCAAACAAAGAACTGAGTTAAGATAGGAAACTTAACTTAAGATTCCCTAGTTAACTACTCTCCATACCACGAGGTTTCCATTGGATTCAGTTTCATAGTCCACGAGGCGATACTCGTGCATGACCCAATTGGTCCGGAGCCCATCCGGGGCACGCCCGCTGTGGAAAACGAGTGTCTTTTTCATGCCGAGCAACTGAATGTCACGGCGGATTTCTCTGTCTTTTCCAGTTGCTTTCCAGTAGCCTTTGTTAGTGGCTCGGTTCATCCTAGCGCCGTTCCCGTACTTCTTATCTAGCGCGCTGTAGAAGTACCATTCCTGGTCTCTTGTCTTCAACCTCGAGAACACTGGAAACACACACGCAACACAGCACAAGATTAAAATCAAACTTGAGATACTCAGGCACGCAACAACAAACTTCATGTCCTGAAACACAAGTAAACTAACGCACAATCACAAGTTAGCAAGAAATCCTTGAGGAATCTGAAGCCTGATTTTATAACACTAAACTCAAAACTTCATATGATAAACACACAGAATCCTAAACATAAGCAAACAAAACTGAAAACACTGAAACACAACACAACAGAAAGACAAAAACCAAACTTGAGGTACTCAGTCAGACACGCAACAACAAACTTTCATGTCCTGAGACACAAGCAAACTAATGCGAAAGCACAAGTTAACAAGAAATCCTTAAGGAATCTGAAATACATGACATCCAAGAAGCCAAACTGAAACCTGACTTAAAACACTAAAACTCAAACACTTCACAACCAAACAGAGAATAACAAACTTCATTACCTGAAACACAAGCAAACAAAAAAACTGAACTTCAATTCATACAAAATTTCTTAAGGAATCTAAGAAAGAAAGAAAAAACAAGATTTTTGCCCAATTAATGAGAGTCCATAGGACGGTAATTCTCTTCACGGTTTTACAGCCTAAATATAGCAAAAGCTAGATCTGCAAACTCAGAGCCTCATAAAGCCAAACTCTTTTCCCAGAATTGAATCAGGAGACAACAAAAACACATAAAGCTAAGCACTTTTCCACAGACACGCAAGAGACAAAGAGAGAGAGAGAGAGATTAGAGAAAGCACCTGCTAAGTCCCAAGGCTCATGCTTGTAGATATCGACATCCCCAATCGCATCGAAACGCACGGGCTTACCCATAACCTTCCGCTTCAAGTAATAGCTCACGAGCTCCTCGTCTGTCGGGTGAAATCGAAACCCAGGAGCAAGCGATGTCGCCGCCACTGCAGTAGTACCCCTCGCAGTCGCAGTCGGAGTCGCCGTCGGCGGCGAAGACACCACAGCCACAGATTCGCGACCCATTTGAAGCAAAGACCGTACTTGTTGTCTTCTCTCTCTCTCTTGTTCACCAAACCTGACCAGACGAACACCGAAGGAAAGTTGGGAAATGGGTTTTTTTAATTATACGGAGAAGAAACCAAAGAGAGGAGAAAGCCCACGATTAAAGGTACCTTCAATTGCAAGAAATTTATTTTTTCTTTTCTTCTTTTTTTTTTGCGTTTCCGAGAAGGTTAGAAACAAGTGTTTTTGGATTGCGATTCCAGTTTTGCCTTTTTCATTTTCTCGATTAATTTAGTTTTCAAGTGTTGCTGTAATAAAACCCTAGCAATGTTACTGCTTAGTTTTTGTCGTTTTGTGAAGTGAAATAAACAAATCACTGTGGTCTGAAAAGTGAGTACGAAAACGAAAAATATATTTTTATTTATTTATTTAACTTAACGACTCTCCTAAAAGTTTTTTTTTTACTAAAACTGTCCTATAAGTTTATTATAAATTTATAACCATGTTATGTATAGTTTACAAAAGAGATAAACGTTATTAAATCAATAAAATTAGTATAAATCACGATTATGTATGTAGTAATTGAATTATTTTCACGAAGAAAAAATATTGTATAGGATAATCTCGTTTTCTTTTTGAGGAAACAATATAGAATAGTGTAATGCCAGAGATATTGTCAATTAAAAATATCAATAGTATTATAGTAACAGTGATTCTTGATAAGAATAACTAGTAGGTTTAACATAAACGTACGTAGAAGTTATCGAGAAGTTGACCCCAGATAAAAAGAAAAAAGGTTAATGAGAGAACAGAATGGAAAACAAAATAAAGGAGTGACAGGTACGTTTGCTTGCCAAAGGATACTTTACCAATAAGGCAAGCTAAAGGAGAGGAAGACTTGGTCCACACGAATCATCATCTTCCCCATTTTCTCTTAATATATTTCCATCTTCATTTATTGTTCTTCTTTCTTCTATCTACTAATCTACTAGTAGTGCAAGTCCAATCTAACTTTCTTTTCAATTTTTTTAGGTTATAAATAGCGGGAAGGGGCGGGAGTTACTGCGGGACACTTTTATGTCACCATTCGGCATTCACACAAACCAATTTGACAATTTTAATTTTAAATTAAATATTACAAAGTTAAAATCAATATATTTTTAACTTTAATTTTGTTTACAATATATTTGAGTTATAAAAGTACTACTTTTTGATAACAGTCGAATTACTGTTTCTTCTTATAAGTTAATTCAAATGTTTTTTTTTTGCTTTTAATATATTTTTAATAAGATATATAGAAATAAATAAACACAAGAAAATGTTGTTATTGTATGTATATATATATTCTTAAAAATTGCATGTATATCAATTCTAGAGAAAATATATATTTTTTATTTAATTTTGTTATATTTTGACTGGCCTGGAAGTTTTTTTTTTTCAGAAATTGGTTCAGATGCACTCAAAGGTACCTATATCTAGTGACATACCCTTACAATCTGTAAACTATTTCGTATGACCATTTTGCCCTCACTAGCTACATTACTGACGACCTGCAAACACTGTGTTGTGTGTTAGAATGCTTCTATCTTACCATTGGATAATAAGTTGACTTGTGCCTTTTCAGAAAAACCAAACAGTCTCAGTTTTCCTATGGTTTTCATTTATCAGCAATTAAGAGATGCATTTATTTGCTGTTTTCAAACACCATTTATTATTTTTCTTTCCTTTTCAAAATCTCATCGATTCATTTTTTATTTCTTCCTCAGTATCAACCGAACCCTAAATCCCTAATTTCTAATTTTCGGTGATTCATTCATCGTCCTCTTTTGATTCTAAAATTCGAAAGAACCCTAATTCACCAAATCCATACTCTTCAATTTTCTGAATCCTTTATGATGGAAGACAGTTGAAAGAAGAAATCATCCAGAATGAACTTGAGGTAATCGCTGAGTCTGAAAGTAAGGACGAGATGCCCGACAAAAAGGCGACTCCAGAAGAAGGCAATGAATTGAGGGCTGATAAAGCATTACAAGCTACTAAGTACTATCTAATTCTCAGCCATGCTAAAAGCATCAATACCGAGTACCAGGTTAGTTATCTTTGTAAGAGTTTACGTAACTGTTAGATTGATTATTACACGCTACTGTTTCGACTAGTAACAAGCTTTCACTGTGGTACTTGCTATTTTGTTCACTCTCTGAAGTTAAGTTTATTTGCTAGGTGTTAAATATTGTTGGATCTTAAGAAGGGTTACCGAAAGCGTTAGACGCTTCAAATTCATTTAGAACCTTGGTTGATATCCCCATTCGTTGTTTGTAAAAGTCACATTTACATATCTGCAAAACCATGGTGGGCACCTTATTCGTTGTTTGTTAACTTTATAGATGCCCGTTAATTATGATTGGTAACTGTTAAAAAGAGTTAATTTGTAGAACCATGTATACTTGTCTCTTTCGTTGTTTGTTAACTTTACATTTGCCCGCTAACTCGATCAATTACGATGTAATATACTATTTATTTTACATTTCCTTATCTATTTTATCCCCTCATTGCAGGTGCCCGTTATGTCCATTATTGATGATCCGTATAAAGAATGGTCATCTGGAGCAGATTTTGATTAGGTTGATGAAACCAATGACATGGCTGTAGATTGAAGCTCACGCATATGTCGGTCTCGATGGTTGCAAGGCTCTTACTACTCATGTTCTCCCAGAAGTCGCAGAGAAGTTGGCTCTTAAATTACATGCAGACATTTCTGAGTAATGGTGGAGTGACCACGAACTTAGCCCATTTTATCAAAATTTATTTATGGTCTGTTCCATTGTTCACATTATCGTATCTTAGTCATATTTAACGGCTAACTATTTACCAAGCACTCAAGTTTAGGGTTTGTTGATTAGCGTCGTGCTACTTTACAGTGTTTAGTTATTATTTTGTTCACGTCCTTAAGCTAAGTTTATTTCTTTAGGCGTTAATTCAGTTATTGTTTGTTAATTTTATTGTTGCCGACTAACTTTATTTTAAATGTTAAAAATACTTAGCTTGCACCATGTATATTTATCTCTTTTGTTGTTGGTTAACTTTTAACTTTTCCGCTAACTTGTTCAATTAACAGATAATAACTACTGTTAACTCAATCTTTATTAATTTGGTTCATTAGGCACATCGAACATATCTAATTTCATACCATTTCAGCAACCCAAGACAAAATCTAATTATGCATCACGTATGAACCTGGTTAACCGCTAACATTGCTACTCATCAAGTTAACAAATACAAATATAAGATAACACATAAGTTACGGTCTAACACAACAACTTATAGATCGATCATAGCTTTAATACATGTTTCACAAGATAACCCATCACTTGAACAAGTTTTAGTTTCATGTTCACCAGAAAATCCACGATTTTCTCAGAATTACACAACCCAATGAACAGCATAATCAAGATAGTCTTAAAAATTTAAACTTTAAAAATCTTAGAGTTTTTAAACCACAAATATGAGAAAGACAATTACCTTTACCCTAAGAAAAAACAAACACTGTAAAATATATGAAACCCTTCTTTACCCAATGGACCTTCGTCTGCAGTGCTCCCTACTCTCAGGCCTATTTTTCAGAATGGTCCCCTAAGAAATCCTAGTGTTTCTCGAATCTGACACACACGCCTTGATTCTCTTTTGGCATAAGGTAGGGGCATTTTTGTCTTTCTATGACGAAAAGGATACTCATTTTTCTTTTATCAAAACCTATGGGCATTTCACTAAATTGAGCCTATTGGGTATATTTCACACGTTCTCTCTTTTTTTTTTGACAAGGAAAAAGGAAAACTGACCTGGAAGTTGTGAAAACGAAAATACCAAACTCTTATAATTACATAACGGGATCCCATTACATAACTATTGAAATAGTAAAGTAAAATAAATTAAAACATTATTTATTTATTTTAGGCTGTCAGCTAACTGACACCACTGTCTCCATATAAAGACAAATGATAAAAATATCAGGACAACTTTTTCCAGCCTCCATACTTCAAAAACCTCCTCGTGTTTGGTTCTGGGCCTAATTTATTCCGAGACGAGTAAAACTAAAGCCCATTATCATTTTTAGCCCATTTAGATGACATACAAAGTCTTCTGGGCCTAAAACATCCGTCTTCGAGGCAAAAAAGGCAAGTGTTCTGAATTGCTACAATTCTGGTAAATAATTGCATGTTGTTCTTATAATTTGCGGTGTTCTATTTCTAGTTCTTATAATTGCAAAGACTTTTGGGACATTAAATAATTCTAACAATATTTTTTATGTTTTATATATCCATATAATATTGTGCATTATATGTCGTAATGTGTGACTCTATAAGGTCGAGTTTGACACTGCATTATCCAACAAATTAAAAGCATAAAGGCCATATAAACATTGTTTTGTTAACATGATAGTAAACTTCTTTTTTTTTTGACTAAAGCATGATACTAAACATTGTTACAATAAATATCAAGAATATTTTTTTCTTAAGACTACGTACGATGTACTGAACTGGAAAAAAACATGGAGTGTATGATATTTATTTTTATTGTGCAACCATTAACTTGGATGTTTTTCAAAAAAAAAAAAAAAACCATTAACTTGGATGTAATTACATAGCATGTGCACATATACATTAGGAAGACAGAGAGTCGCGTGGCTAATGGGTATATATATAGTTGTGTAATGTATAGTTTTCTTTTGAAATTAAGTAAACAAAAAAGGAATCTTGCTATTCTTGAACAAGCAAGGAATCAGTAACTTTCTTTAAAAGTTGTTCATCAATTTTTGCGTAAAATTTTTAAAATTAATAAACGAATTTTGGTATTGAATATTTGATTCAGTAATGGCAATCCACCAATGTAGGAGCAGAAGACAAAACAAGAGACTTCTGTTCTTCTCTGTGTTGTGTTTGTTCATGTTCATGTTCATGTTCATGTTCATGTTCTTGCTTTGAAGCAAAGCTTAAACCATTGACTCGATTCAGATCTTCAGGGGCAGGTAGATTCAGATCCAAATCTAACGACACAACCGCGCTCCTCGCTCTCTTAACCGGAGCATGAACCGGATGAACCGACATTTGGTCAAACGACATAGGTGACAACGACAAAGCCGTGTTTGCTGTAGCCGCAGTGGCCGCAACCCTTACCATTGCGGCAGAAGCGGATGGTGCTGATGCCACCACTGCACCTCTATGACGTCTCATGTGACCACCTAAGGCTTGTCCGGATGTGAACTCAGCTCCACATATCCCACATTCATGGACTTTATTGTTACCAGTTTTACCGTATACCACAAGCGACCTGTGGCTACTATTGTTTTTAGGAGTTGCGGTGGGAACGTTGTTGAGATGAAGAGAAACGGTGTCGTTGTAGATAGACTTCTTGAGGTCATGATCGGAGTGAAGACCCGCTGCGGCTTTAGGCTTCTTGTGGCTGGCTCTATGGCCACCGAGAGCTTGGAAAGAAGGAAAAGTCCGGTCACACGTTTTGCATTGGTAAACGTAGTAACCGGCTCTGCCTCCACTCGTGGTTCCATTAGGTGAAGATGTCTCGAGAAACCTTCTGCTGCTAGATCTATACGCATTGTTGCTGTTATTACCAGATTCTTGGCAACTCATCATAAACTGTCTTGTTTGTGGTTGTTGTTGTTGAGGAATATAGTGGCCTTGGGCAAGGAGGATCAAACAATTAGCCATATCTTGATCTTCCTCGTCAGCGGCGGTCTTTAATGTCGCATTGTTGTTAGAAGATGAAGAGGCAGGAGATGTCACACCATTGATCAATATGTTGTTATCATTCTTGTTGGTGTTGATCTCATCATTGATGAGACTCTTCTCCTTGGAAACAAGACTGGTGGAGTCTTCTTCGACCTCCGGTTCTTGAGAAGACACAGGAGGGACGATAGAGAAAGGGATCGGGGACAGAGGACGCTGCCTCTTAGTGCGTTTCCCTTTAAGGATCAAGGATTGCTCCTTACCGGTTGATATGGCCTCCTCAGCTATTTCCATTGGCAAAGTAAAGAGGGAAGACCTGGAATTGATCAGTTTTAAAGAAGATGAATTATTAATAATTGAACTTGAGGATGGAGATGATGAGGATTACAAATATATAAAAATGTTTATGTGTGTTACGAGAGAGATGTATGTGTGTGGATTGGAGAGATGCATACATAAATAGAGAGTGATTTATGGAGAGGAGTCAAAGGGAGACAACACATTCTCAAGTGTGTGGAATATGTTGGACTTGTCTTTTAGCAACCTCTTAAATTTTAGTACTTCTGTTATTGTCTATTACAATTTTTTTTGTGTAAATTTAGACAATAACCTGAGTAATGTATTATTTGTCTCATCAATATCCCTTTCTCTTACTCTGTATAAACAACCTATTCTTGGATTAGTTCTGTTATGTCTAAAGAACCACATGTTGGCTTTTTTAAAAAGATAATTACATTTGGTTAGACTCTATACACAAATGTTTCTAATACAAAAGCAGATCAAATATTTTATCACCGAAACTGATCAATTACATTGTTTTAAATAGTCCGGATCTAACCTTATATATATTATTTTGTTTTTGACAATGAATGTGACGATACAAATAACGATCCATTGTAAGTATGCTATATTTTATAACCTGTATAGATTTTATTACAACAGCTATATATTACAGAACTATCACATATTAATATTCCATCTCTGAATATTAATATGTGATCTTCTACCATCGTCGAGCAAAATATAAATGATTTTAAGATAAAGGCAAAAAAAATCGAAGTAGAGGCCAAGAGGTTACTTATGGTGAACAAAAAAATAAAATAAATGAGAGTGCAAGCCTGGCTCTCACGGAAGCTACTGCTCTTCCTTCCTATTTTTTATAACAAGCTCTCCCTTCCTATTATCACTACCATTACTCCACTCCCATCTTTTTTTTTTGCTAAAAAGTCTACTCTACATTGTTGGATTAGCTAATAATTAGCTAAAAATGATAGTTTATTTATTTATATTTTTGGCATATTTCCTTATACTTCTACGTACGCATCTCTTGGCACATGTTGGTTTAGCGCATAAATACTCTTCTATTAATTTCTGATGACTTGCGGAAGAAAAAAACTAAAGTCCACCCAATATGTCGTAAGAGTACGACGACGACTTATCAAACCAGACTTAAGAGTTGAGACAATAACTGGGGAAGCATAACTAGACAATGACCAATTCTCTTAGTTTGAATAAAACTTCCAAAACGTGTAACTTCATGAGAAGAAAAATGACCAACATATGAATCAATCAAGTGGAAAATTAATCAGCATGCCTAACATCACGATGTACATTTTTCAAATGCGGTAAGTTCAGTTAATGTTGTCAACTATGAATTTATGTGAGAACGGAGTAGGGTGTTATGTTGGTCGGTTGATTATTAATTTACATTTTTTTCAACCATATTCGCATAATTATTTACTACTGATATTTTGTCCCAAGAGCTGTGAACTGAGTCTAACTTCAACTTGTGTTTTGTGTATAATCTACGGTTTTTAATATAAATAGTAATATAGTTAATACATGTTGGCGTGTGTACGTATTATGAAGTATATGCCGATTTGTCCATGTTGCATGATGTGAAGAGCACCCACTTCACGTAAAGAATATTACTAAGTAATAAGAAATCAATAAACATGTGAATTTAGGTGCTGTGTTATTTTCTAAAAAGTCTACTCTACATTGTTGGATTAGCTAATAATTAGCTAAAAATGATAGTGGCCAATAATTGTTTATTCCCAATCATTATGTAAGAGTCGACTGGATAACATGGAGTGCATGAAACCACAACATACAATTCAATACACGTTAGTACATACTTTCAGTATTATATGCTTACTTGTTATTTAATTTTGTGTTATAAAAAATGCTTAAGTATTGTTTCGGCCAAAGAGTGCTCTAAGTATTGTAAAATAATTAAGAAGGTAAAACATATCAATTCATGTTTTACAATTTTTTTGTCAACTGTTTTACAAATATCCATTTAGAAATTACAGCACCTTAACTAGTGTATATATATTATTTTTAAATATATTGATGATTGTTTAAACAGTTGTTAGACATATGGAAATTCTTTCATTATTTTGCTCTTTTTATTCTTTATAGATCACTTATTTCTTTCCAAAAAATAAAAAATATAACTTTTTTTTAAAAAAAAGGAAAACTTTGATATTTTAATATTAACTTTACCACTTCCCATTATGTCAAATCCAAAATGTCAATATTAAAAACCAAAAATATACACTAGAAACTCTATAAATTAATACTCGATAAATTAATAAAAATGATAAATTAGTAAGTTTCTTCGGTTTCGAGTTTGGCCGACTCAAAATATGAATCGATAAAATAATAAGATAATAACTTTTTAGAAAATCATATGTAAATTTATAATCCCATTAAAATCATAAATTAATAATTTATACATATATATTTTATATAAGTACAAAAAAAATGTATATTTTATATTTACAATAAAATTCATCTATGTTTTCTTAGTAATTAAATATATTTTGATAATAATTAATAAAATTATATCTAAAAAAAAATTTAAGATCTTTGAAACATATTTTATATACAACAAATAATATAAAACTGATTTTCTAAAATTTAAGTAATATATATACGGTAAAATATAAAAAGGAAAGTTTTGTGAACTAATAACTATATAAATTAATAAAAAAATATAGTCCAAACATTATTAATTTACAAATTTATAGTCTCTTTACTGTATATATATAGACTTAGCCCAAACTCTTTCTAACAATGGCTTAGTCCTGAATATTTTTGTCTCATTCAACCAACGCTGGTCGAACAATTCTGGACAAGCATTTTTGGATTTGTAAATTCCATCCTCTTTGGCACTTTATATACACCCGACTCAACACATCTAGGAATTACATTTACTAAGTATGCTCTAAAAATTGAAGTAAAACCTCATTGCTGCAATAAGCATGTCCAAGCTGTTCTTTCAATGAAAGCCTCACGTATACGATGTCGAAGACCTTTGAATTTTACCGAGCCGAGTGAATACTCCTATTTGTTTGATTCACAATTAACTCTCAGAAACGATTATTAGGTAGGGGGTTCCTTTTCTATAACTGTTGTATGATCTTAAAGACTTTCTAGACCCAAAAATAATTAATCACCATGAGATCCATGAAAATTCATGTTTTCTTGCCATTTAAGATGTCTATAGGTGGTTAAGGAAAATCGAATCCACAGCAAAAACTCTGGCCGAAATTTCTTTATCATTAGGTCAAGACCACTTGATTGAAGACGAGACTCCTTGAAAAGAATATTAGGTTGTTTTCCTCACAAGTTTATTTGACATAAAATACAAAGCAATGATTAACAAAAAACAATAAGATGATTCATTTTATTAGAAGTAATTAATATTGTTCTATTTTTATAAATCTAATTACGAACATTAATGTGAAGCAATTTATAGCGTTTTTAATATTTATAAAATATTTAAAAAATTGACAGCCATGCAAGAACCAGAACACAAACATGAACCAACCAACAAACTCTTGCCATAGAGCATTCGCCAGGAAGTTATAGGCATGCCATTTATATTAAACCAAACGGTTTTGCTTGTTCTAAAAGATCCCAATATAAGTGTGCTAGCTAATTAGGAGACAATGTTGGTATATCGAACTGCAAAATAAAAGTATACGTGAGTTTTATTTTGAAAAATTTGAAAAATGAAGAGTATAACATGGTTTGAAAAATTTAATTTAAAGTGAATAGTATAAACTTCAGTATATAGGGCATTTACCAAAAACTCATTATTTTAGAAGAGGTTAACCTACGGATTTTGAAATTTTTTCAAAAATTTGAAAATCTGGTTTTAGTGTATAGTTTCATCGAGCACTAACATAATATGAGGGTCAAAAAGTTAAGAACTTTTGTTGTCTTCGTTTTTCTAGATAATGAAGATTTTATAATGCCAATTTCACTAATCTAGTCAGTATATGAAATTTTAGTAAATTAAATATTAAAAAATTAGAATAATTTCTATATACCATGAAAGATAGTTTAGAGTACATTAATTCAAATGTATAGTATGGTTTGAAAATTTTAAATTAAATTGAAGAGTTTAAACTTCAGTATATAGAGCATTTACCGAAAACTCATTATTTTAGAAGGGGTTAACCCACAAATTTTGAAAAATTTCAAAAAATTGAAAATCTGGTATTAGTGTATAGTTTCATCGAGAACTAACATAATATGATGCTCAAAGAGTTTAGAACCTCTGTTGTCTTCATTTCTCTAGATAATGAAGATTTTATAATGCTAATTACACTAATCTATTCAGTATATAAAATTATAGTAAACTAAATATTAAAAAATAAAATAATTTCTATATACCATGAAAGATAGTTTAGAATACATTAATTCAAATGTATAATGTGGTTTGAAATTTTTAAACTAAAGTGAAGAGTATAAACTTCAGTATATATAGCATTTACGGAAAACTCATTATATTAGAAAGGGTTAATCCACAGATTTTGGAAAATTTTCCAAAATATGAAAATCTGGTTTTAGCGTATAGTTTCATAGAGCACTAACATAATATGATGGTCAAAGAATTTAGAACCTCTGTTGTCTTCTTTCTCAAGGTAATGAAGATTTTTATAGTGCTAATTCAACTAATCTAGTCACTATTAAAATTCTAAATATTAAAAAATTAGAATGATTCCTATATACCATGAAAGATATTTTAGAATAAATTAATTCAAATGTAGAATTTGGTTTGAAATTTTTAAACAAAAGTGGAGAGTATAAACTTCAGTATATAGAGCATTTACCGAAAACTCATTATTTTAGAGGGGTTAACCACGGATTTTGGAAAGATTTTAAATTTTGAAAATCTGGTTTAGTGTATAGTTTTTTTGAGCAGTAACATAAGATGATGTAAAAAAGTTTAGAACTTCTGTTGTCTCAGTTTCTCTAAGATAATGAAGATTTTATAATGCTAATTCCACTAATCTAGCAGTATATGAAATTTTAGTAAACTAAATATTAAAAAAATTAGAATGATTCCTATATACCATGAAAGATAGTTTAGTATACATTAATTCAAATGTAGAATGTGGTTTGAAATTTTTAAACTAAAGTGAAGAGTATAAACTTCATTATATAGAGCATTTACCGAAAACACATTATTTAAGAAGGGGTTAACCCACGGATTTTGGAAAATTTTCAAAAATTTGAAAATTTGGTTTTAGTGTATAGTTTCATCGAGCACTAACATAATATGATGGTCAAAGAGTTTAAACCTCTGTTGTCTTCGTTTCTCAAGATAATGAAAATTTATGATGCTAATTCCACTAATCTAGTCAGTATATAAAATTTTAGTAAACTAAATATTAAAAATTAGAATGATTCTATATACCATGAAATATATTTTAGAATATATTAATTCAAATGTACAATGTGGTTTGAAATTTTTAAACTAAAGTGAAGAGTAAACTTCAGTATATATAGAGCATTTACCGAAAACTCATTATTTTAGAAGGGTTAACCCACAGATTTCGGAAAATTTCGAAAAATTTGAAAATCTGGTTTTAGTGTATAGTTTCATCGAGCAACTAACATAATATGATGGTCAAAGAGTTTAGAACCTCTGTTGTTTTCGTTTTTCTAGATAACGAAGATTTTATAATGCTATTCCACTAATCTAGTCAGTAATATAAAATTTAGTAAATTAAATATTAAAAAATTAGAATATTCCTATATACATGAAAGATAGTTTAGAGTACATTAAACTAAAATGTAGAATGTGGTTTGAAATTTTTAAACTAAAGTGAAGAGTATAAACTTCAGTATATAGAGCATTTACCGAAACTCATTATTTTAGACGGGGTTAACCCACGGATTTTGGAAAACTTTCAAAAAAGAAAATCTGGTTTTAGTGTATAGTTTCATCGAGCACTAACATAATATGATGGTCAAAGAATTTAGAACCTCTGTTGTCTTCGTTTCTCTAGATAATGAAGATTTTATAATGCTAATTCTACTAATCTAGTCAGTATATGAAATTTTAGTAAATTAAATATTAAAAAATTAGAATGATTCCTATATACCTTGAAAGATAGTTTATTATACATTAATTCAAATGTAGAATGTGGTTTGAAATTTTTGAACTAAAGTGAAGAGTATAAACTTCAGTATATATAGAGCATTTATCGAAAACTCATTATTTTAGAAAGGGTTAACCCACAGATTTTGGAAAATTTTCGAAAATTTGAAAATATGGTTTTTAGTGTATAGTTTCATCGAGCACTAACATAATATGATGGTCAAAGAGTTTAGAACCTCTGTTGTTTTCGTTAGTCTAGATAATGAAGATTTTATAATGCTAATTCACTAATCTAGTCAGTATATAAAAATTTTAGTAAACTAAATATTAAAAAATTAGAATGATTCCTATATACCATGAAAGATAGTTTAGAGTACATAAATTAAATGTATAATTTGGTTTGAAATTTTTAAACTAAAGTGAAGAGTATAAACTTCAGTATATAGAGCATTTACAGAAAACTCATTATTTTAGAAGGGGTTGACCCACGGACTTTGGAAAAATTTCAAAAATTTGAAAAATTTTGCTTTAGTGTATAGTTTCATCGAGCACTAACATAATATGATTGTCAACGAGTTTAGAACCTCTGTTGTCTTCGTTTCTAAAGATAATAAGATTTTATAATGCTAATTCAACTAATCTAGTGAGTATATGAAATTTTAGTAAACTAAATATTAAAAAAATTAGAATGATTCATATTTACCTTGATAATATATTTTAGAATACATTAATTCAAATGTAGAATGTGGTTTGAAATTTTTAAACTAAAAGTGAAAAGTATAAACTTCAGTATATAGAGCATTTAGCGAAAATTCATTATTTTAGAAGGGGTGTTAACCCACGGATTTTGGAAAATTTTCAAAAATTTGAAAATCTGGTTTTAGTGTATAGTTTTATCGAGCACTAACATAATATGATTGTCAAAGAGTTTAGAACCTCTGTTGTCTTCGTTTCTCAAGATAATGAAGATTTTATGATGCTTATTCCACTAATCTAGTTAGTATATAAAATTTTAGTAAACTAAATATTAAAAAATTAGAATGATTCCTATATACCATGAAAAATATTTTAGAATACATTAATTCAAATGTAAAATGTGGTTTGAAATTTTTAAACTAAAGTGAAGAGTATAAACTTAAGTATATAGAGCATTTACCGAAAACCACATTTTTTTAGAAGGGGTTAACCCACGAATTTTGGAAAATTTAAAAATTTGAAAAATCTGGTTTTAGTGTATTGTTTCATCGAGCACTAACATAATATGATGGTCAAAGAGTTTAGAACCTCTGTTGTCTTCGTTTCTCTAGATAAATGAAGATTTTATAATGCTAATTCCACTAATCTTAGTTAGTATATGAATTTTAGTAAACTAAATATTAAAAAATTAGAATAATTCCTATATACCATGAAAGATAGTTTTAGAATACATTAATTCAAATGTATCATTTGGTTTAAAATTTTAAAACTCAAGTGAAAGTTTAAACTTTCAGTATATAGAGCATTTACCGGAAAAACTCATTATTTTAGAAGGTTAACCCACGGATTTTGGAAAATTTTCAAAATTTGAAAATCTGTTTTAGTGTATAGTTTCATCGAGCACTAACATAATGTGATGGTCAAAGAGTTTAGAACCTCTGTTGTCTTCGTTTCTCTAGATAATGAAGATTTTATAATGCTAATTCCACTAATCTAGTCAGTATATGAAATTTTAGTAAACTAAATATTAAAAAATTAGAATGATTCTATATACCATGAAATATAGTTTAGAATACATTAATTCAAATGTAGAATGTGGTTTGAAATTTTTAAACTATGAAGAATATAAGACTTCAGTATATAGAGCATTTACCGAAAACTCATTATTTTAGAAGAGGTTAACCCACGGATTTTGGTAAAATTTAAAAAATTTGAAAATCTGGTTTTATTGTATAGTTTCATCGAGCACTAACATAATATGATTGTCAAAGAATTTAGAACCTCTGTTGTCTTCGTTTCTCTAGATAATGAAGATTTTTATGATGCTAATTCTACTAATCTAGTCAGTATATGAAATTTAGTAAACTAAATATAAAAAATTAGAATGATTCCTATATACCATGAAATATATTTTAGAATACATTAATTCAAATGTAGAATGTGGTTTGAAATTTATAAACTAAAGTGAAGAGTATAAACTTCAGTATATAGAGCATTTACCGAAAATCATTATTTTAGAAGGGGTTAACCCACGGATTTTGGAAAATTTTCAAAAATTTGAAAATCTGTTTTAGTGTATAGTTTCATCGAGCACTAACATAATATGATGGTCAAAGAGTTTAGAACCTCTGTTGTCTTCATTTCTCTAGATAATGAAGATTTTATAATGCTAATTCCACTAATCTAGTCAGTATATGAAATTTAGGCAAATAAATATTAAAAAATTAGAATGATTCCTATATACAATGAAATATATTTTAGAATACATTAATTCAAATGTAGAATGTGGTTTGAAATTTTTTAAACTAAAGTGAAGAGTATAAACTTAAGTATATAGAACATTTACCGAAAATTCATTATTTTAAAGGTGTTAACCCACGGATTTTGGAAAAATTCAAAAATTTGAAAATCTGGTTTTAGTGTATAGTTTCATCGAGCACTAACATAATATGATGTTCAAAGAGTTTAGAACCTCTGTTGTCTTCGTTTCTCAAGATAATGAAGATTTTATGATGCTAATTCCACTAATCTAGTAGTATATGAAATTTTAGTAAACTAAATATTAAAAAATTAGAATGATTCCTATATACCATGAAATATATTTTAGAATACATTAATTCAAATGTATAATGTGGTTTGAAATTTTTAAACTAAAGTGAAAGTATAAACTTCAGTATATAGAGCATTTACCGAAAACTCATTATTTTAGAAGGGGTTAATCCACAGATTTTGAAAAATTTCAAAAATTTGAAAATCTGGTTTTAGTGTATAGTTTCATCGAGCACTAACATAATATGATTTTCAAAGAGTTTAGAACCTCTGTTGTCTTCGTTTTCTCAAGATAATGAAGATTTTATAATGCTAATTCCACTAATCTAGTCAGTATATGAAATTTTAGTAAACTAAAATTAAAAAATTAGAATGATTCTATATACCATGAAAGATATTTTAGAATACATTAATTCAAATGTATAATGTGGTTTGAAAATTTTTAAACTAAAGTGAAGAGTATAAACTTCAGTATATAGAACATTTACCGAAAAACTCATTATTTTAGAAGGGGTTAACCCACGGATTTTGGAAATTTTTCAAAAATTTGAAAATCTGGTTTTTGTGTATAGTTTCATCGAGCACTACATAATATGATTGTCAAAGAGTTTAGAACCTCTGTTCTTCGTTTCTCAAGATAATGAAGATTTTATAATGCTAATTCCACTAATCTAGTCAGTATATGAAATTTTAGTAAAGTAAATATTAAAAAATTAGAATGATTCCTATATACCATGAAATATATTTTAGAATACATTAATTCAAATGTATAATGTGGTTTGAAAATTTTAAACTAAAGTGAAGAGTATAAACTTCAGTATATAGAGCATTTACCGAAAACTCATTATTTTAGAAGGGGTTAACCCACGGATTTTGGAAAAATTTCAAAAAATTTAAAATTTCTGGTTTTAGTGTATATTTTCATCGAGCACTAACATAATATGATGGTCAAAGAGTTTAGAACCTCTGTTGTCTTCGTTTCTCAAGATAATGAAGATTTTATGATGCTAATTCCACTAATCTAGTAAGTATATGAAATTTTAGTAAACTAAATATTAAAAAATTAGAATGATTTCTATATACCATGAAATATATTTTAGAATACATTAATTCAAATGTATAATGTGGTTTGAAAATTTTAAACTAAAGTGAAGAGTATAAACTTCAGTATATAGAGCATTTACCGAAAACTCATTATTTTAGAAGGGGTTACCCACGGATTTTGGAAAAAATTTCAAAAATTTTAAAATCTGGTTTTAGTGTATATTTTCATCGAGCACTAACATAATATGATGGTCAAAGAGTTTAGAACCTCTGTTGTCTTCGTTTCTCAAGATAATGAAGATTTTATGATGCTAATTCCACTAATCTAGTCAGTATATGAAATTTTAGTAAACTAAATATTAAAAAAATTAAAATGATACCATGAAATATATTTTAGAATACATTAATTCAAATGTATAATGTGGTTTGAAAATTTTTAAACTAAAGTGAAGAGTATAAACTTCAGTATATAGAGCATTTACCGAAAACTCATTATTTTAGAAGGGTTAACCCACGGATTTTGGAAAAATTTCAAAAATTTTTTAAAATCTGGTTTTAGTGTATAGTTTCATCGAGCACTAACATAATATGATGGTCAAAGAGTTTAGAACCTCTGTTGTCTTCGTTTCTCAAGATAATGAAGATTTTATTGCATGCTAATTCCACTAATCTAGTATATGAATTTAGTAAACTAAATATTAAAAAATTAGAATGATTCCTATATACATGAAATATATTTTAGAATACATTAATTCAAATGTATAATGTGGTTTGAAAATTTTAAACTAAAGTGAAGAGTATAAACTTCAGTATATAGAGCATTTACCGAAAACTCATTATTTTAGAAGGGGTTAACCCACGGATTTTGGAAAAATTTTAAAAATTTAAAATCTGGTTTTAGTCTTATTTTTCATCGAGCACTAACATAATATGATGGTCAAAGAGTTTAGAACCTCTGTTGTCTTCGTTTCTCAAGATAAAGATAATGAAGATTTTATGATGCTAATTCCACTAATCTAGTCAGTATATGAAATTTTAGTAAACTAAATATTAAAAAATTAGAATGATTCCTATATACCATGAAATATATTTTAGAATACATTAATTCAAATGTATAATGTGGTTTGAAAATTTTAAACTAAAGTGAAGAGTATAAACTTCAGTATATAGAGCATTTACCGAAAACTCATTATTTTAGAAGGGGTTAACCCACGGATTTTGGAAAATTTCAAAATTTTAAAATCTGGTTTTAGTCTATATTTTCATCGAGCACTAACATAATATGATGGTCAAAGAGTTTAGAACCTCTGTTGTCTTCGTTTCTCAAGATAATGAAGATTTTATGATGCTAATTCCACTAATCTAGTCAGTATATGAAAATTAGTAAACTAAATATTAAAAAATTAGAATGATTCCTATATACCATGAAATATATTTTAGAATACATTAATTCAAATTTATAATGTGGTTTGAAAATTTTAAACTAAAGTGAAGAGTATAAACTTCAGTATATAGAGCATTTACCGAAAACTCATTATTTTAGAAGGGGTTACCCACGGATTTTGGAAAAATTTCAAAAATTTTAAAATCTGGTTTTAGTGTATATTTTCATCGAGCACTAACATAATATGATGGTCAAAGAGTTTAGAACCTCTGTTGTCTTCGTTTCTCAAGATAATGAAATTTTATGATGCTAATTCCACTAATCTAGTCAGTATATGAAATTTTAGTAAACTAAATATTAAAAAATTAGAATGATTCCTATATACAATGAAATATTTTAGAATACATTAATTCAAATGTATAATGTGGTTTGAAATTTTAAACTAAAGTGAAGAGTATAAACTTCAGTATATAGAGCATTTACCGAAAACTCATTATTTTAGAAGGGGTTAACCCACGGATTTTGAAAAAATTTTCAAAATTCTGGTTTTAGTGTATAGTTTCATCGAGCACTAACATAATATGATGGTCAAAGAGTTTAGAACCTCTGTTGTCTTCGTTTCTCAAGATAATGAAGATTTTATGATGCTAATTCCACTAATCTAGTCAGTATATGAAATTTTAGTAAACTAAATATTAAAAAATTAGAATGATTCCTATATACAATGAAATATATTTTAGAATACATTAATTCAAATGTATAATGTGGTTTGAAAATTTTTAAACTAAAGTGAAGAGTATAAACTTCAGTATATAGAGCATTTACCGAAAACTCATTATTTTAGAAGGGGTTAACCCACGGATTTTGAAAAATTTCAAAATTTGAAATCTGGTTTTAGTGTATAGTTTCATCGAGCACTAACATAATATGATGGTCAAAGAGTTTAGAACCTCTGTTGTCTTCGTTTCTCAAGATAATGAAGATTTTATGATGCTAATTCCACTAATCTAGTTAGTATATGAAATTTTAGTAAACTAAATATTAAAAAATTAGAATGATTCCTATATACAATGAAATATATTTTAGAATACATTAATTCAAATGTATAATGTGGTTTGAAATTTTTAAACTAAAGTGAAGAGTATAAACTTCAGTATATAGAGCATTTACCGAAAACTCATTATTTTAGAAGGGGTTAACCCACGGATTTTGGGAAAATTTCAAAATTTTTAAAAATCTGGTTTTAGTGTATATTTTCATCGAGCACTAACATAATATGATGGTCAAAGAGTTTAGAACCTCTGTTGTCTTCGTTTCTCAAGATAATGAAGATTTTATGATGCTAATTCCACTAATCTAGTCAGTATATGAAATTTTAGTAAACTAAATATTAAAAAATTAGAATGATTCCTATATACATGAAATATATTTTAGAATACATTAATTCAAATGTATAATGTGGTTTGAAAATTTTAAACTAAAGTGAAGAGTATAAACTTCAGTATATAGAGCATTTACCGAAAACTCATTATTTTAGAAGGGGTTAACCCACGGATTTTGGAAAAATTTCAAAAATTTTAAAATCTGGTTTTAGTGTATATTTTCATCGAGCACTAACATAATATGATGGTCAAAGAGTTTAGAACCTCTGTTGTCTTCGTTTCTCAAGATAATGAAGATTTTATGATGCTAATTCCACTAATCTAGTCAGTATATGAAATTTTAGTAAACTAAATATTAAAAAATTAGAATGATTCCTATATACAATGAAATATATTTTAGAATACATTAATTCAAATGTATAATGTGGTTTGAAAATTTTAAACTAAAGTGAAGAGTATAAACTTCAGTATATAGAGCATTTACCGAAAACTCATTATTTTAGAAAGGGGTTAACCCACGGATTTTGGAAAAAATTTCAAAAATTTAAATCTGGTTTTAGTGTATATTTTCATCGAGCACTAACATAATATGATGGTCAAAGAGTTTAGAACCTCTGTTGTCTTCGTTTCTCAAGATAATGAAGATTTTATGATGCTAATTCCACTAATCTAGTTAGTATATGAAATTTTAGTAAACTAAATATTAAAAAATTAGAATGATTCCTATATACCATGAAATATATTTTAGAATACATTAATTCAAATGTATAATGTGGTTTGAAAATTTTTAAACTAAAGTGAAGAGTATAAACTTCAGTATATAGAGCATTTACCGAAAACTCTTTTTAGAAGGGTTAACCCACGGATTTTGGAAAATTTCAAAAATTTAAAATTGGGTTTTAGTCTATATTTTCATCGAGCACTAACATAATATGATGGTCAAAGAGTTTAGAACCTCTGTTGTCTTCGTTTCTCAAGATAATGAAGATTTTATGATGCTAATTCCACTAATCTAGTCAGTATATGAAATTTTAGTAAACTAAATATTAAAAAATTAGAATGATTCCTATATACCATGAAATATATTTTAGAATACATTAATTCAAATGTATAATGTGGTTTGAAAATTTTTAAACTAAAGTGAAGAGTATAAACTTCAGTATATAGAGCATTTACCGAAAACTCATTATTTTAGAAGGGGGTTAACCACGGATTTTGGAAAAATTTCAAAAATTTTAAAATCTGGTTTTAGTGTATATTTTCATCGAGCACTAACATAATATGATGGTCAAAGAGTTTAGAACCTCTGTTGTCTTCGTTTCTCAAGATAATGAAGATTTTATGATGCTAATTCCACTAATCTAGTCAGTATATGAAATTTTAGTAAACTAAATATTAAAAATTAGAATGATTCCTATATACCATGAAATATATTTTAGAATACATTAATTCAAATGTATAATGTGGTTTGAAATTTTTAACTAAAGTGAAGAGTATAAACTTCAGTATATAGAGCATTTACCGAAAACTCATTATTTTAGAAGGGGTTAACCCACGGATTTTGGAAAAATTTCAAAAATTTAAAATCTGGTTTTAGTCTATATTTTCATCGAGCACTAACATAATATGATGGTCAAAGAGTTTAGAACCTCTGTTGTCTTCGTTTCTCAAGATAATGAAGATTTATGATGCTAATTCCACTAATCTAGTCAGTATATGAAATTTTAGTAAACTAAATATTAAAAAATTAGAATGATTCCTATATACCATGAAATATATTTTAGAATACATTAATTCAAATTTATAATGTGGTTTGAAAATTTTAACTAAAGTGAAGAGTATAAACTTCAGTATATAGAGCATTTACCGAAAACTCATTATTTTAGAAGGGGTTAACCCACGGATTTTGGAAAATTTCAAAAATTTTAAAATCTGGTTTTAGTGTATATTTTCATCGAGCACTAACATAATATGATGGTCAAAGAGTTTAGAACCTCTGTTGTCTTCGTTTCTCAAGATAATGAAGATTTTATGATGCTAATTCCACTAATCTAGTTAGTATATGAAATTTTAGTAAACTAAATATTAAAAAATTAGAATGATTCCTATATACCATGAAATATATTTTAGAATACATTAATTCAAATTTATAATGTGGTTTGAAAATTTTAAACTAAAGTGAAGAGTATAAACTTCAGTATATAGAGCATTTACCGAAAACTCATTATTTTAGAAGGGGTTAACCCACGGATTTTGGAAAAATTTTCAAAAATTTTAAAATCTGGTTTTAGTGTATATTTTCATCGAGCACTAACATAATATGATGGTCAAAGAGTTTAGAACCTCTGTTGTCTTCGTTTCTCAAGATAATGAAGATTTTATGATGCTAATTCCACTAATCTAGTCAGTATATGAAATTTTAGTAAACTAAATATTAAAAAATTAGAATGATTCCTATATACAATGAAATATATTTTAGAATACATTAATTCAAATGTATAATGTGGTTTGAAAATTTTAAACTAAAGTGAAGAGTATAAACTTCAGTATATAGAGCATTTACCGAAAACTCATTATTTTAGAAGGGGTTAACCCACGGATTTTGGAAAATTTCAAAAATTTAAAATCTGGTTTTAGTCTATTTTTCATCGAGCACTAACATAATATGATGGTCAAAGAGTTTAGAACCTCTGTTGTCTTCGTTTCTCAAGATAATGAAGATTTTATGATGCTAATTCCACTAATCTAGTAGTATATGAAATTTTAGTAAACTAAATATTAAAAAATTAGAATGATTCCTATATACCATGAAATATATTTTAGAATACATTAATTCAAATGTATAATGTGGTTTGAAAATTTTAAACTAAAGTGAAGAGTATAAACTTCAGTATATAGAGCATTTACCGAAAACTCATTATTTTAGAAGGGGTTAACCCACGGATTTTGAAAAAATTTCAAAAATTTTAAAATCTGGTTTTAGTGTATATTTTCATCGAGCACTAACATAATATGATGGTCAAAGAGTTTAGAACCTCTGTTGTCTTCGTTTCTCAAGATAATGAAGATTTTATGATGCTAATTCCACTAATCTAGTCAGTATATGAAATTTTAGTAAACTAAATATTAAAAATTAGAATGATTCCTATATACAATGAAATATATTTTAGAATACATTAATTCAAATGTATAATGTGGTTTGAAAATTTTAAACTAAAGTGAAGAGTATAAACTTCAGTATATAGAGCATTTACCGAAAACTCATTATTTTAGAAGGGGTTAACCCACGGATTTTGGAAAAATTTCAAAAATTTTAAAATCTGGTTTTAGTGTATAGTTTCATCGAGCACTAACATAATATGATGGTCAAAGAGTTTAGAACCTCTGTTGTCTTCGTTTCTCAAGATAATGAAGATTTTATGATGCTAATTCCACTAATCTAGTCAGTATATGAAATTTTAGTAAACTAAATATTAAAAAATTAGAATGATTCCTATATACCATGAAATATATTTTAGAATACATTAATTCAAATGTATAATGTGGTTTGAAAATTTTAAACTAAAGTGAAGAGTATAAACTTCAGTATATAGAGCATTTACCGAAAACTCATTATTTTAGAAGGGGTTAACCCACGGATTTTGGAAAATTTCAAAAAATTTAAAATCTGGTTTTAGTCTATATTTTCATCGAGCACTAACATAATATGATGGTCAAAGAGTTTAGAACCTCTGTTGTCTTCGTTTCTCAAGATAATGAAGATTTTATGATGCTAATTCCACTAATCTAGTCAGTATATGAAATTTTAGTAAACTAAATATTTAAAAATTAGAATGATTCCTATATACCATGAAATATATTTTAGAATACATTAATTCAAATTTATAATGTGGTTTGAAAATTTTAAACTAAAGTGAAGAGTATAAACTTCAGTATATAGAGCATTTACCGAAAACTCATTATTTTAGAAGGGGTTAACCCACGGATTTTGGAAAAATTTCAAAAATTTGAAAATCTGGTTTTAGTGTATAGTTTCATCGAGCACTAACATAATATGATGGTCAAAGAGTTTAGAACCTCTGTTGTCTTCGTTTCTCAAGATAATGAAGATTTTATGATGCTAATTCCACTAATCTAGTTAGTATATGAAATTTTAGTAAACTAAATATTAAAAAATTAGAATGATTCCTATATACCATGAAATATATTTTAGAATACATTAATTCAAATGTATAATGTGGTTTGAAATTTTTAAACTAAAGTGAAGAGTATAAACTTCAGTATATAGAGCATTTACCGAAAACTCATTATTTTAGAAGGGGTTAACCCACGGATTTTGGAAAATTTCAAAAATTTTAAAATCTGGTTTTAGTGTATATTTTCATCGAGCACTAACATAATATGATGGTCAAAGAGTTTAGAACCTCTGTTGTCTTCGTTTCTCAAGATAATGAAGATTTTATGATGCTAATTCCACTAATCTAGTCAGTATATGAAATTTTAGTAAACTAAATATTAAAAAATTAGAATGATTCCTATATACAATGAAATATATTTTAGAATACATTAATTCAAATGTATAATGTGGTTTGAAATTTTAAACTAAAGTGAAGAGTATAAACTTCAGTATATAGAGCATTTACCGAAAACTCATTATTTTAGAAGGGGTTAACCCACGGATTTTGGAAAATTTTAAAAAATTTTAAAATCTGGTTTTAGTGTATAGTTTCATCGAGCACTAACATAATATGATGGTCAAAGAGTTTAGAACCTCTGTTGTCTTCGTTTCTCAAGATAATGAAGATTTTATGATGCTAATTCCACTAATCTAGTCAGTATATGAAATTTTAGTAAACTAAATATTAAAAAATTAGAATGATTCCTATATACAATGAAATATATTTTAGAATACATTAATTCAAATGTATAATGTGGTTTGAAATTTTAAACTAAAGTGAAGAGTATAAACTTCAGTATATAGAGCATTTACCGAAAACTCATTATTTTAGAAGGGGTTAACCCACGGATTTTGGAAAAATTTCAAAAAATTTAAAATCTGGTTTTAGTCTATATTTTCATCGAGCACTAACATAATATGATGGTCAAAGAGTTTAGAACCTCTGTTGTCTTCGTTTCTCAAGATAATGAAGATTTTATGATGCTAATTCCACTAATCTAGTCAGTATATGAAATTTTAGTAAACTAAATATTAAAAAATTAGAATGATTCCTATATACCATGAAATATATTTTAGAATACATTAATTCAAATGTATAATGTGGTTTGAAAATTTTTAACTAAAGTGAAGAGTATAAACTTCAGTATATAGAGCATTTACCGAAAACTCATTATTTTAGAAGGGGTTAACCCACGGATTTTGGAAAAATTTCAAAAATTTTAAAAATCTGGTTTTAGTGTATATTTTCATCGAGCACTAACATAATATGATGGTCAAAGAGTTTAGAACCTCTGTTGTCTTCGTTTCTCAAGATAATGAAGATTTTTGATGCTAATTCCACTAATCTAGTCAGTATATGAAATTTTAGTAAACTAAATATTAAAAAAATTAGAATGATTCCTATATACCATGAAATATATTTTAGAATACATTAATTCAAATGTATAATGTGGTTTGAAAATTTTAAACTAAAGTGAAGAGTATAAACTTCAGTATATAGAGCATTTACCGAAAACTCATTATTTTAGAAGGGTTAACCCACGGATTTTGGAAAAATTTCAAAAATTTTGAAAATCTGGTTTTAGTGTATATTTTCATCGAGCACTAACATAATATGATGGTCAAAGAGTTTAGAACCTCTGTTGTCTTCGTTTCTCAAGATAATGAAGATTTTATGATGCTAATTCCACTAATCTAGTCAGTATATGAAAATTTTAGTAAA
>NC_079515.1:3468741-3676121 GCF_000801105.2 Raphanus sativus | reverse complement strand
ATATGTTAGAATATTAATTCAAATGTAGAATGTGGTTTGAATTTTTAACTAAAGTGAAGAGAATAAAACTTCAGTATATAGAGGCATTTACCGAAAAGTCATTATTTAAGAAGGGTTAACCACAAACTTTGGAAAATTTTTCAAAAAATTTGAAAATCTGGTTTTAATGTTTGTTTCATCGAGCACTAACATAATATGATAGTCAAAGATTTCAGAACTTCTGTTGTCTTCGTTTCTCAAGATAATGAAGATTTTATAATGCTAATTCAACTAATCTAGTGAGTATATTGAAATTTTAGTAAACTAAATATTAAAAAAATTAGAATGATTCCTATATACCTTGAAGATATTTTAGAATACATTAATTCAAATATAGAATGTGGTTTGAAATTTTTGAACAAAGTGAAAAGTATAAACTTCAGTATATAGAGCATTTACCGAAAATTCATTATTTTAGAAGGGGGTTAACCTACGGATTTTGGAAAATTTTCAAAAATTTGAAAATCTGGTTTCGCTTATAGTTTTATCGAGAATTAGCATAATATGATTGTCAAAGAGTATAGAACCTTTGTTGTCTTCGTTTCTCAAGATAATGAAGATTTTTTATAATGCTAATTTCAACTAATATAGTGAGTATATGAAATTTTAGTAATAAATAATTAAAATATTGAATAATTCCTATACCTTGAAAGATATTTAAGATACATTAATTCAAATGTAGAATGTGGTTTGAAATTTTAAACTAAAGTGAAGAGTATAAACTTCGTATATAGAGTATTTATCGAAATCTCATTATTTTAGAAGGAGTTAACCCACGGATTTTGGAAAATTTTCAAAAATTTGAAAATCTGGTTTTAGTGTATAGTTTTCATCGAGCACTAACATAATATGATGTCAAAAGATTTTAGAACCTCTGTTGTCTTCGTTTCTCAAGATAATGAAGATTTTATATGATGATAATTCCATTAATCTAGTCAGTATATGAAATTTTTAGTAAACTAAATATTAAAAAATAAGAATGATTCCTATAATCAAGAAAGATATTTAAGAATACATTAATTCAAATGTAGAATGTGGTTTAAATTTTTAACAAAAGTGAAAAGTATAAACTTCAGTATATAGAGCATTTACGAAAACTCATTATTTTAGAAGGGGTTAACCCACGGATTTTGGAAAATTTTCAAAAATTTGAAAATGTGGTTTTAGTGTATAGTTTTCATCGAGTACTAAATAATATGATGTTCAAAGAGTTTAGAACCTCTGTTGTCTTCGTTTCTCAAGATAATGAAGATTTTGTGATGCTAATTCCACTAATCTAGTCAGTATATGAAATTTTAGTAAACTAAATATTAAAAAATTAGAATGATTCCTATATACCATGAAAGATATTTTAGAATACATTAATTAAAATGTATAATGTTGTTTGAAATTTTTAAACTAAAGTGAAAAGTATAAACTTCAGTATATCGAGCATTTTTCAGAACTCATTATTTTAGAAGAGGTTAACCACGGATTTATGGAAAAAAATTCAAAATTTTGAAAATGTGGTTTTAGTGTATAGTTTCATCGAGTACTAACATAATATGATGTTCAAAGAGTTTAGAACATTTGTTGTCTTCGTTTCTCAAGATAATAAAGATTTGTGATGCTAATTCCACTAATCTAGTCAGTATATGAAATTTTAGTAAACTAAATATTAAAAAATTAGAATTTTTCCTATATACCATGAAATATATTTTAGAATACATTAATTCAAATGTATAATGTGGTGTGAAATTTGTAAACTAAAGTGAAGAATATAAACTTAGTATATAGAGCATTTACCTAAAAACTCATTATTTTAGAAGGGGTTAACCCACAGATTTTTGATAAAATTTCAAAATTTGAAAATCTGGTTTAGTTTATAGTTTCATCGAGCATTAACATAATATGACTGTCAAATATTTTTGAATATTTGTTGTCTTCGTTTCTCAAGATAATGAAAGATTTTATAATGATAATTTTACAAATCTAGTCAGTATATCAAAATATAGTAAACTAAATATTAAAAAATAGAATGATTCCTATATACCATGAAATATATTTTAGAATAACATTATTTTAGAAGGGGTTAACCCACAGATTTTTGAAAATTTTGAAAATCTGGTTTTAGTGTATAGTTTCATCGAGCACTAACATAATATGATTGTAAAAAAGTTTAGAACCTTTGTTGTCTCCGTTTCTCAAGATAATGAATATTTGATAATGCTAATTCCACTAATCTAGTCAGTATATGAAAATTTTAATAAACTAAATATTAAAAATTAGTATGATTCCTATATACCATGAAATATAAGTTAGAATATTAATTCAAATGTAGAATGTGGTTGAATTTTTTTAACTAAAGTGAAGAGTATAAACTTCAGTATATAGAGCATTTACCGAAAAGTCATTATTTAAGAAGGGGTTAACCCACAGACTTTGGAAAATTTTCAAAAATTTGAAAATCTGGTTTTAGTGTTTAGTTTCATCGAGCACTAACATAATATAATAGTCAAAGATTTTCAGAACTTCTGTTGTCTTCGTTTCTCAAGATAATGAAGATTTTATAATGCTAATTCAACTAATCTAGTGAGTATATGAAATTTTAGTAAACTAAATATTAAAAAATTAGAATGATTCCTATATACCTTGAAAGATATTTTAGAATACATTAATTCAAATGTAGAATGTGGTTTGAAATTTTTAAACAAAAGTGAAAAGTATAAACTTCAGTATATAGAGCATTTTACCGAAAATTCATTATTTTAGAAGGGGTTAACCCTACGGATTTTGAAAATTTTCAAAAATTTGAAAATCTGGTTTTCGCTATAGTTTTTATCGAGAACTAACATAATATGATTGTCAAAGAGTATAGAACCTTTGTTGTCTTCGTTTCTCAAGATAATGAAGATTTTATGATGCTAATTCCACTAATCTAGTCAGGATATGAAATTTTAGTAAAGTAAATATTAAAAAATCAGAATGATTCCTATATACCAAGAAAGATATTTTAGAATACATTAATTCAAATGTAGAATGTGGTTTGGAATTTTTAACAAAAGTGAAAAGTATAAACTTCAGTATATAGAGCATTTACCGAAAACTCATTATTTTAGAAGGGGTTAACCTACGTATTTTGGAAAATTTTCAAAAAATTGAAAAATGGTTTTAGCGAATATTTTTATCGAGCAATAACAAAATATGATTGTCAAAGAGTTTGGACCTCTGTTGTCTTCGTTTCTCAGATAATGAAGATTTTATAATGCTAATTCCACTAATTTAGTCAGTATATGAAATTTTAGTAAACTAAATATTAAAAAATTAGAATGATTCATATATACATGAAAGATTTTTAGAATACATTAATTGAAATGTAGAATGTGGTTTGAAAATTTATACTAAGTGAAGAATATAAACTTCAGTATATAGAACATTTACTGAAAACTCATATTTTAGAATACATTAATTCAAATGTATAATGTGGTTTGAAAATTTTTAAACTAAATTGAAAAGTATAAACTTCAGTATATAGAGCATTTACCGAAAACTCATTATTTTAGAGGGGGTTAACCCACAGATTTTGGGAAAAAATTCAAAAATCTGAAAGTCTGGTTTTAGCGTATAGTTTCATCGAGCACTAACATAATATGATGGTCAAAGCGTTTAGAACCTCTGTTGTCTTCGTTTCTTTAGATAATGAAGATTTTATGATGCTAATTCCACTAATCTAGTCAGTATATGAAATTTTAGTAAACTAAATATTAAAAAATTAGAATGATTCCTATATACCATGATAGATATTTAGAATAAATTAATTTAAATATAATTTTAAATCTAGTCAGTATATGAAATTTTAGTAAACTAAATATAAAAAATTAGAATGATTCCTATATACCATGAAAAATATTTAGAATATATTATTTTAGAAGGGGTTAACCCACATATTTTGAAAATTTTGAAAATCTGGTTTAGTGTATAGTTTCATCGAGCACTAACATAATATGATTTCAAAAAGTTTAGAACCTCTGTTGTCTCCGTTTCTCAAGATAATGAAGATTTGATAATGTTAATTCCACTAATCTAGTCAGTATATGAATTTTAATAAACTAAATATTAAAAAATTAGTATGATTCCTATATACCATGAAATATATGTTAGAATATTAATTCAAATGTAGAATGTGGTTTGAATTTTTTAAACTAAAGTGAAGAGAATAAACTTCAGTATATAGAGCATTTACCGAAAAGTCATTATTTAAGAAGGGGTTACCCACAAACTTTGGAAAATTTTCAAAAATTTGAAAATCTGGTTTTAATGTTTTGTTTCATCGAGCACTAACATAATATGATAGTCAAAGATTTCAGAACTTCTGTTGTCTTCGTTTCTCAAGATAATGAAGATTTTATAATGCTAATTCAACTAATCTAGTGAGTATATGAAATTTTAGTAAACTAAATATTAAAAAAATTAGAATGATTCCTATATACCTTGAAAGATATTTTAGAATACATTAATTCAAATATAGAATGTGGTTTTGAAATTTTTGAACAAAAGTGAAAAGTATAAACTTCAGTATAGAGCATTTACCGAAAATTCATTATTTTAGAAGGGGGTTAACCTACGGATTTTGGAAAATTTTCAAAAAATTTGAAATCTGGTTTTCGCTTATAGTTTTATCGAGAACTAAGCATAATATGATTGTCAAAGAGTATAGAACCTTTGTTGTCTTCGTTTCTCAAGATAATGAAGATTTTATAATGCTAATTCAACTAATATAGTGAGTATGAGAAATTTTAGTAAACTAAATATTAAAATATTTGAATAATTCCTATATACCTTGAAAGATATTTTAGAATACATTAATTCAAATGTAGAATGAGATTTCGATAAATACTCTATATACGGAAGTTTATACTCTTCACTTTAGTTTAAAAATTTTAAACTAAATTGAAAAGTATAAACTTCAGTATAAGAGCATTTACCGAAAACTCATTATTTTAGAGGGGGTTAACCCACAGATTTTGGAAAAAATTCAAAAATCTGAAAGTCTGGTTTTAGCGTATAGTTTCATCGAGCACTAACATAATATGATGGTCAAAGCGTTTAGAACCTCTGTTGTCTTCGTTTCTTTAGATAATGAAGATTTTATGATGCTAATTCCACTAATCTAGTCAGTATATGAAATTTTAGTAAACTAAATATTAAAAAATTAGAATGATTCCTATATACCATGATAGATATTTTAGAATAAATTAATTTAAATATAATTTAAATCTAGTCAGTATATGAAATTTTTAGTAAACTAAATATTAAAAATTAGAATGATTCCTATATACCATGAAAATATTTTAGAATATATTATTTTAGAAGGGGTTAACCCACATATTTTGAAAATTTTGAAAATCTGGTTTTAGTGTATAGTTTCATCGAGCACTAACATAATATGATTGTCAAAAAGTTTAGAACCTCTGTTGTCTCCGTTTCTCAAGATAATGAAGATTTGATAATGTTAATTCCACTAATCTAGTCAGTATATGAAATTTTAATAAACTAAATATTAAAAAATTAGTATGATTCCTATATACCATGAAATATATGTTAGAATATTAATTCAAATGTAGAATGTGGTTTGAATTTTTTAACTAAAGTGAAGAGAATAAACTTCAGTATATAGAGCATTTACCGAAAAGTCATTATTTAAGAAGGGGTTAACCCACAAACTTTGGAAAATTTTCAAAAATTTGAAAATCTGGTTTTAATGTTTTGTTTCATCGAGCACTAACATAATATGATAGTCAAAGATTTCAGAACTTCTGTTGTCTTCGTTTCTCAAGATAATGAAGATTTTATAATGCTAATTCAACTAATCTAGTGAGTATATGAAATTTTAGTAAACTAAATATTAAAAAAATTAGAATGATTCCTATATACCTTGAAAGATATTTTAGAATACATTAATTCAAATATAGAATGTGGTTTGAAATTTTTGAACAAAAGTGAAAAGTATAAACTTCAGTATATAGAGCATTTACCGAAAATTCATTATTTTAGAAGGGGGTTAACCTACGGATTTTGGAAAATTTTCAAAAATTTGAAAATCTGGTTTTCGCTTATAGTTTTATCGAGAACTAGCATAATATGATTGTCAAAGAGTATAGAACCTTTGTTGTCTTCGTTTCTCAAGATAATGAAGATTTTATAATGCTAATTCAACTAATATAGTGAGTATATGAAATTTTAGTAAACTAAATATTAAAATATTTGAATAATTCCTATATACCTTGAAAGATATTTTAGAATACATTAATTCAAATGTAGAATGTGGTTTGAAATTTTTAAACTAAAGTGAAGAGTATAAACTTCCGTATATAGAGTATTTATCGAAATCTCATTATTTTAGAAGGAGTTAACCCACGGATTTTGGAAAATTTTCAAAAATTTGAAAATCTGGTTTTAGTGTATAGTTTCATCGAGCACTAACATAATATGATTGTCAAAGATTTTAGAACCTCTGTTGTCTTCGTTTCTCAAGATAATGAAGATTTTATGATGATAATTCCATTAATCTAGTCAGTATATGAAATTTTAGTAAACTAAATATTAAAAAATAAGAATGATTCCTATATATCAAGAAAGATATTTAAGAATACATTAATTCAAATGTAGAATGTGGTTTAAATTTTTAAACAAAAGTGAAAAGTATAAACTTCAGTATATAGAGCATTTACCGAAAACTCATTATTTTAGAAGGAGTTAACCCACGGATTTTGGAAAATTTCAAAAATTTGAAAATGTGGTTTTAGTGTATAGTTTCATCGAGTACTAACATAATATGATGTTCAAAGAGTTTAGAACCTCTGTTGTCTTCGTTTCTCAAGATAATGAAGATTTTGTGATGCTAATTCCACTAATCTAGTCAGTATATGAAATTTTAGTAAACTAAATATTAAAAAATTAGAATGATTCCTATATACCATGAAAGATATTTTAGAATACATTAATTAAAATGTATAATGTTGTTTGAAATTTTTAAACTAAAGTGAAAAGTATAAACTTCAGTATATCGAGCATTTTCAGAAAACTCATTATTTTAGAAGAGGTTAACCCACGGATTATGGAAAAAAATTCAAAATTTTGAAAATGTGGTTTTAGTGTATAGTTTCATCGAGTACTAACATAATATGATGTTCAAAGAGTTTAGAACATTTGTTGTCTTCGTTTCTCAAGATAATAAAGATTTGTGATGCTAATTCCACTAATCTAGTCAGTATATGAAATTTTAGTAAACTAAATATTAAAAAATTAGAATTTTTCCTATATACCATGAAATATATTTTAGAATACATTAATTCAAATGTATAATGTGGTGTGAAATTTGTAAACTAAAGTGAAGAATATAAACTTCAGTATATAGAGCATTTACCTAAAACTCATTATTTTAGAAGGGGTTAACCCACAGATTTTTGATAAATTTCAAAATTTTGAAAATCTGGTTTTAGTTTATAGTTTCATCGAGCACTAACATAATATGACTGTCAAATATTTTTGAATATTTGTTGTCTTCGTTTCTCAAGATAATGAAGATTTTATAATGATAATTCCACAAATCTAGTCAGTATATGAAATTATAGTAAACTAAATATTAAAAAATAGAATGATTCCTATATACCATGAAATATATTTTAGAATACATTATTTTAGAAGGGGTTAACCCACAGATTTTGAAAATTTTGAAAATCTGGTTTTAGTGTATAGTTTCATCGAGCACTAACATAATATGATTGTCAAAAAGTTTAGAACCTTTGTTGTCTCCGTTTCTCAAGATAATGAATATTTGATAATGCTAATTCCACTAATCTAGTCAGTATATGAAATTTTAATAAACTAAATATTAAAAATTAGTATGATTCCTATATACCATGAAATATAAGTTAGAATATTAATTCAAATGTAGAATGTGGTTTGAATTTTTTAAACTAAAGTGAAGAGTATAAACTTCAGTATATAGAGCATTTACCGAAAAGTCATTATTTAAGAAGGGGTTAACCCACAGACTTTGGAAAATTTTCAAAAATTTGAAAATCTGGTTTTAGTGTTTAGTTTCATCGAGCACTAACATAATATAATAGTCAAAGATTTCAGAACTTCTGTTGTCTTCGTTTCTCAAGATAATGAAGATTTTATAATGCTAATTCAACTAATCTAGTGAGTATATGAAATTTTAGTAAACTAAATATTAAAAAAATTAGAATGACCTATATACCTTGAAAGATATTTTAGAATACATTAATTCAAATGTAGAATGTGGTTTGAAATTTTTTAAACAAAAGTGAAAAGTATAAACTTCAGTATATAGAGCATTTACCGAAAATTCATTATTTTAGAAGGGGTTAACCTACGGATTTGGAAAAATTTCAAAATTTGAAAAATCTGGTTTTCGCTTATAGTTTTATCGAGAACTAACATAATATGATTGTCAAAGAGTATAGAACCTTTGTTGTCTTCGTTTCTCAAGATAATGAAGATTTTATAATGCTAATTCAACTAATATAGTGAGTATATGAAATTTTAGTAAACTAAATATTAAATATTTGAATAATTCCTATATACCTTGGAAGATATTTTAGAATACATTAATTCAAATGTAGAATGTGGTTTGAAATTTTTAAACTAAAGTGAAAAGTATAAACTTCCGTATATAGAGTATTTTTCGAAATCTCATTATTTTAGAAGGGGTTAACCCACGGATTTTGGAAAATTTTCAAAAATTTGAAAATCTGGTTTTAGTGTATAGTTTCATCGAGCACTAACATAATATGATTGTCAAAGATTTTAGAACCTCTGTTGTCTTCGTTTCTCAAGATAATGAAGATTTTATGATGCTAATTCCACTAATCTAGTCAGTATATGAAATTTTAGTAAACTAAATATTAAAAATAAGAATGATTCCTATATACCAAGAAAGATATTTTTAGAATACATTAATTCAAATGTAGAATGTTGTTTAAAATTTTTAAACAAAAGTGAAAAGTATAAACTTCAGTATATAGAGAATTTACCGAAACTCATTATTTAGAAGGGGTTAACCCACGAATTTTAGAAAAATTTCAAAAATTTGAAAATGTGGTTTAGTGTATATTTTCATCGAGTACTAACATAATATGATGTTCAAAGAGTTTAGAACCTCTGTTGTCTTCGTTTCTCAAGATAATGGAGATTTTGTGATGCTAATTCCACTAATCTAGTCAGTATATGAAATTTAGTAAACTAAATATTAAAAAATTAGAATGATTTCTATATACCATGAAAGATATTTTAGAATACACTAATTAAAATGTATAATGTGGTTTAAAATTTTTAAACTAAAGTGAAAAGTATAAACTTCAGTATATAGAGCATTTTCAGAAAACTCATTATTTTAGAAGGGGTTAACCCACGGATTATGGAAAAAAATTCAAAATTTTGAAAATGTGGTTTTAGTGTATAGTTTCATCGAGTACTAACATAATATGATGTTCAAAGAGTTTAGAACCTTTGTTGTCTTCGTTTCTCAAGATAATGAAGATTTTGTGATGCTAATTCCACTAATCTAGTCAGTATATGAAATTTTAGTAAACTAAATATTAAAAAATTTGAATTATTCCTATATACCATGAAATATATTTTAGAATACATTAATTCAAATGTATAATGTGGTGTGAAATTTGTAAACTAAAGTGAAGAATATAAACTTCAGTATATAGAGCATTTACCTAAAACTCATTATTTTAGAAGGGGTTAACCCACAGATTTTTGATAAATTTCAAAATTTTGAAAATCTGGTTTTAGTTTATAGTTTCATCGAGCACTAACATAATATGACTGTCAAATATTTTTGAACATTTGTTGTCTTCGTTTCTCAAGATAATGAAGATTTTATAATGATAATTCCACAAATCTAGTCAGTATATGAAATTATAGTAAACTAAATATTAAAAAATAGAATGATTCCTATATACCATGAAATATATTTTAGAATACATTATTTTAGAAGGGGTTAACCCACAGATTTTGAAAATTTTGAAAATCTGGTTTTAGTGTATAGTTTCATCGAGCACTAACATAATATGATTGTCAAAAAGTTTAGAACCTTTGTTGTCTCCGTTTCTCAAGATAATGAAGATTTGATAATGCTAATTCCACTAATCTAGTCAGTATATGAAATTTTAATAAACTAAATATTTAAAAAATTAGTATGATTCCTATATACCATGAAATATAAGTTAGAATATTAATTCAAATGTAGAATGTGGTTTGAATTTTTTAAACTAAAGTGAAGAGTATAAACTTCAGTATATAGAGCATTTACCGAAAAGTCATTATTTAAGAAGGGGTTAACCCACAGACTTTGGAAAATTTTCAAAAATTTGAAAATCTGGTTTTAGTGTTTAGTTTCATCGAGCACTAACATAATATGATAGTCAAAGATTTCAGAACTTCTGTTGTCTTCGTTTCTCAAGATAATGAAGATTTTATAATGCTAATTCAACTAATCTAGTGAGTATATGAAATTTTAGTAAACTAAATATTTAAAAAATTAGAATGATTCCTATATACCTTGAAAGATATTGTAGAATACATTAATTCAAATGTAGAATGTGGTTTGAAATTTTTAAACAAAAGTGAAAAGTATAAACTTCAGTATATAGAGCATTTACCGAAAATTCATTATTTTAGAAGGGGTTAACCTACGGATTTTGGAAAATTTTCAAAAATTTGAAAATCTGGTTTTCGCTTATAGTTTTATCGAGAACTAACATAATATGATTGTCAAAGAGTATAGAACCTTTGTTGTCTTCGTTTCTCAAGATAATGAAGATTTTATAATGCTAATTCAACTAATATAGTGAGTATATGAAATTTTAGTAAACTAAATATTAAAATATTTGAATAATTCCTATATACCTTGAAAGATATTTTAGAATACATTAATTCAAATGTAGAATGTGGTTTGAAATTTTTAAACTAAAGTGAAGAGTATAAACTTCCGTGTATAGAGTATTTATCGAAATCTCATTATTTTAGAAGGGGTTAACCCACGGATTTTGGAAAATTTTCAAAAATTTGAAAATCTGGTTTTAGTGTATAGTTTCATCGAGCACTAACATAATATGATTGTCAAAGATTTTAGAACCTCTGTTGTCTTCGTTTCTCAAGATAATGAAGATTTTATGATGCTAATTCCACTAATCTAGTCAGTATATGAAATTTTAGTAAACTAAATATTAAAAAATAAGAATAATTCCTATATACCAAGAAAGATATTTTAGAATACATTAATTCAAATGTAGAATGTTGTTTAAATTTTTAAACAAAAGTGAAAAGTATAAACTTCAGTATATAGAGCATTTGTTGGAATAAGCTTGAAGATAATCAAGGATGATTGAGAGACTTGCGGAGAAAGCTAACAACAAGCCTAATCTAGAGTTGTGGTTTAAGATAAAGATGAATATCTTTTAGGAGTTATCTATAATATTATGTCTTTATCTTTAAGATTAGGTTACTCTATTGTTAGCTATATATATGTGTCCATCGAGTTATGATGAGATGCAGTGTGTGTTTCTAAAGCTTGAGGTTTTGAGTCAGTTTCCTCAAGAAGGATTAATAAGAGAGTTTGTCTTATAAGTCTGTTGCATACACGAAGTTCATATATTGCTGTGTTTCAACACGTGGTATCAGAGCGTGAATTGAAACAATGGGAGATCTTACGGTTGTTACTACAAAGCCGAAAGAACCAGGATCATCATCGATCAAATACCCTATTCTGAATGCTACTAACTACACGGTATGGGCAATCAAGATGAAGATCTTACTGAAGTTACACAAAGTCTGGGATATTGTCGAAGAGGAGAAGGCTGATGATGAAAAGAATAACATGGCCATGGCGTTACTTGTTCAGTCGATACCAGAAGCTCTGGTGTTGCAGGTCGGAGAGTTAGATACAGCAAAGAAGGTGTGGGATGCTGTTAAGACGCGACATATGGGGGCTGAGAGAGTCAAAGAGGCTCGACTTCAAACTCTTATGGCTGAGTTTGACCGTCTGAAGATGAAGGACAGTGAGACTATTGACGAGTTTAGTGGCAGGATTGCAGAGATTTCATCGAAGTCCTCTGCACTTGGAGAAGACATAGAGGAGTCAAAGCTCGTCAAGAAATTTTTAAAGAGCCTTCCACACAAGAAGTATATACATATTGTGGCAGCATTAGAGCAAGTCTTAGACCTTAAGACGACCGGTTTTGAAGATATAATTGGTCGACTAAAGGTTTATGAGGAACGTATTAACGTAGAGGAAGAGGCTTCGGAGGAACAGAACAAGCTGATGTTTACTAACTCCGATCATCAATCTGGTCTAAATGATAACAGGAGCTCTAATGGTGGATACAATGCTGAAGGCAGAGGCCGTGGTCGTGGAGGACGTTTCTTTAACAGAGGAGGAAGAGGTCGCGGACGAAATACATACCGAGACTCTTACCGCGATGCATCTAAGATCACTTGCTATCGATGTGATAAGTTGGGGCACTACGCCACTGATTGTCCTGACCGTTTGCTTAAACTACAAGAAGCACAAGAGACAAAGGAAGAAGATACACATATGGCAGACGAATTGATGCTTCATGAGCTAGTGTTTCTTAACGAAGAGAAGGTGAGGCCTAACGTCCTAGAGAGTAGCTTAGAACAAAGTAACTTGTGGTACTTGGATAATGGGGCCAGTAATCACATGACTGGAGATCGTTCCTATTTCACCACACTTGATGAAACCATAACAGGAAAAGTCAAATTTGGTGACGACTCCCGCATTGACATAAAAGGGAAGGGATCGATCAGTTTTATCTTCAAAGATGGAGCGAAAAAGACAATGTCAAACGTCTATTACATCCCTGCTCTTAGAAGTAACATTATAAGCTTGGGACAAGCTACAGAGGCGGGGTGCGAGGTAAGAATGAAGGAGGATTTTCTATATATACATGACCGAGATGGGAGACTACTGATAAGAAGCAATAGAGGAAAGAACAGGCTCTATAAAGTGGCGCTTGAGGCTGAAAGTTCTTCATGTCTGCAAGTTATAACATCGAGCACTTCAAGTAGGTGGCATGCGAGGCTTGGTCACATCAACTTCGATAATATGAGGATGATGGTTGATAAGGAATTGATTTCAGGAGTTCCAAACTTTGTAATAGAGAAGAAAACATGTGTTTCGTGTTTGCTTGGCAAGCAAGCAAGGAAAACTTTTCCTCAAGCTACGAAGTTTCGAGCATCAAGAAGGCTTGAACTGTTACATGGTGATCTCTGTGGTCCTATTACACCTCCAACAATAGGAAGAAACAGATACGTATTTGTGATAATCGATGATCACACGAGGTACATGTGGACTATGCTCTTAAGAGAAAAGAGTGAGGCGTTTGGAAGGTTTAAACGATTCAAGGCGTTGGTAGAGCAAGAAGCAGGGGTCAGAATCAAAACGCTTCGGACAGATAGGGGAGGAGAATTTACTTCTCATGAGTTCAATGTTTTTTGTCAGGAGAACGGGATACAGAGGCATTTGACTGCACCTTATTCTCCACAGCAAAATGGTGTGGTGGAGAGACGTAACAGGACGATGTTGGAGATGACAAGGAGTTTGTTAAAGCATATGAACGTGCCCAATTACATGTGGGGTGAGGCTGTAAGACATGCGTGTTATCTTATTAACCGAGCAGCAACACGAAGTTTGTCAGAAGGAACTCCATACGAACTCTTCAAGGGAAACAAGCCTAATGTTGCACACCTACGTGTATTTGGATGCATCGGTTATGCAAGGGTTGAAGCTCCAGGACGGAAGAAGCTTGATGATAGATCAAAAGCTCTAGTTCACCTTGGGACTGAGCCAGGAACCAAAGCTTACCGTCTCTTTGATCCAGTGAGTAAGAAAATCGTGATCAGCCGAGACGTAATCTTTATGGAAGATGAGAGCTGGAGTTGGGATACCAAAGACAACGGCACTGATGTTGGTCAGATCAGTATAGGTCTTGGTGAGTTTGGAAACAGAGGACTCAAGGAAACAGAGTCTCTGGCTGAAACAGAGGAAGAGACGAGGGTAACAAAGGAGGAATCAAAAGCTGATACTACGAATGATGTGATTGAGATCACTGATGATGAAGAAGACTCTCAGGAACAACCACAACTAAGACGCTCTACCAGAGAAACAAAGACACCGGAGTACTTATCTGATTATATTCTGTTGGCAGAAACAGAGTGTGAGTTGCTTCTTAGCTCTATCAATGATGAACCGTGGGATTTCTCAGAAGCAAAAGGATTTAAAGTGTGGCTAACGGCCTGTGAAGATGAGATAAACTCGATAGAGAAGAATTAAACATGGATCTTGGTTGATTTACCTGCAGGTGTGAAACCCATTGGACTAAAATGGGTGTTTAAGATCAAAAGGAATCCAGATGGGAGTGTGAACAAGTACAAAGCTAGGCTCGTGGCAAAGGGCTACGTACAGAGACATGGGATCGATTACGACGAAGTGTTTGCACCGGTTGCTAGGATTGAAACAATAAGAGTTATCATTGCGTTGGCTGCGTCTTATGGCTGGGAGGTACATCATTTGGACGTAAAGACAGCCTTTCTCCATGGTGATCTTAAGGAGGAGGTGTATGTTTGTCAACCTGAAGGTTTTGAGGTTAAGGGAAGTGAAGGAAAAGTGTATAAGCTGTCCAAGGCTCTTTATGGTTTGAAGCAGGCCCCTCGGGCTTGGAATGACAAGCTAAACTTTATCCTCAAGGAGTTACAGTTTACGAGATGTTCGAAAGAAGCTTCCCTGTACCAAAGAAAGAGGAGTGGTCATATTCTCATAGTTGCAGTGTACGTAGATGATCTACTAGTGACAGGCTCGAGCTTGTCAATGATATTGGAGTTCAAGAAAGAAATGTCAGCAAGGTTCGAGATGAGTGACTTGGGAAGATTGACCTATTACTTAGGCATCGAGGTATTGCAGCATGACTACGGTATTACCTTGAGACAAGAGAGATACGCAAGGAAGATACTAACTGAGACAGGAATGGAAGGATGCAACTCTGCTCACGTTCCAATGGATGGGAGTCTAAAGCTATCAAAATCAGGTGAAGAAAAGACAGTTGATGAAAAGAAGTATAGGCGTAGCATCGGTTGCCTAAGGTACCTAATTCATACAAGACCAGACCTCTCTTACAGCATTGGAGTCTTGAGCAGATACATGATAGAGCCTAAGGAGTCTCACGATGCAGCATTGAAACATGTTTTGAGATACCTGAGCGGAACCTTGGCTTATGGTCTGACCTATAAGCGTGCAGAGAGGCCAGAGTTGCTTGGTTACAGTGATAGTTCTCTTACCGTGGATGTTGATGATGCAAGGAGCATTACAGGACATATATTTTATCTTGGAGAGAGCCCTATCACATGGTGCTCTCAGAAGCAGGAGAGTGTAGCATTGTCATCCTGTGAAGCTGAGTTTATGGCAGCCACAGAGGCAGCTAAGCAGGCGATATGGCTTCAAGAACTTCTGAGTGAAGTTACAGGCGACGAATGCAGGAAGGTGACCATCAGAGTAGACAATAAATCGGCTATATCATTGACGAAGAACCCAGTCTTCCACGGACGCAGCAAGCACATACATAGGAGGTTTCATTACATCCGTGAGTGTGTCGAGAAGGGACTGGTAGATGTTGAGCATGTCTCAGGAGATAGACAGAAGGCTGATATATTGACAAAGGGACTCGGACGAATGAAGTTTAAAGCAATGAGGGAGTTCATTGGTGTTCATGATTCAGCAGAGATTAACTTCAAGCTTAAGGAGGAGTATGTTGGAATAAGCTTGAAGATAATCAAGGATGATTGAGAGACTTGCGGAGAAAGCTAACAACAAGCCTAATCTAGAGTTGTGGTTTAAGATAAAGATGAATATCTTTTAGGAGTTATCTATAATATTATGTCTTTATCTTTAAGATTAGGTTACTCTATTGTTAGCTATATATATGTGTCCATCGAGTTATGATGAGATGCAGTGTGTGTTTCTAAAGCTTGAGGTTTTGAGTCAGTTTCCTCAAGAAGGATTAATAAGAGAGTTTGTCTTATAAGTCTGTTGCATACACGAAGTTCATATATTGCTGTGTTTCAACAGCATTTACCGAAAACTCATTATTTTAGAAGAGGTTAACCCACGGATTTTGGAAAAATTTCAAAAATTTGAAAATGTGGTTTTAGTGTATAGTTTCATCGAGTACTAACATAATATGATGTTCAAAGAGTTTAGAACCTCTGTTGTCTTCGTTTCTCAAGATAATGAAGATTTTGTGATGCTAATTCCACTAATCTAGTCAGTATATGAAATTTTAGTAAACTAAATATTAAAAAATTAGAATGATTCCTATATACCATGAAAGATATTTTAGAATACATTAATTAAAATGTATAATGTGGTTTGAAATTTTTAAACTAAAGTGAAAAGTATAAACTTCAGTATATAGAGCATTTTCAGAAAACTCATTATTTTAGAAGGGGGTTAACCCACGGATTATGGAAAAAAATTCAAAATTTTGAAAATGTGGTTTTAGTGTATAGTTTCATCGAGTACTAACATAATATGATGTTCAAAGAGTTTAGAACCTTTGTTGTCTTCGTTTCTCAAGATAATGAAGATTTTGTGATGCTAATTCCACTAATCTAGTCAGTATATGAAATTTTAGTAAACTAAATATTAAAAAATTTGAATTATTCCTATATACCATGAAATATATTTTAGAATACATTAATTCAAATGTATAATGTGGTGTGAAATTTGTAAACTAAAGTGAAGAATATAAACTTCAGTATATAGAGCATTTACCTAAAACTCATTATTTTAGAAGGGGTTAACCCACAGATTTTTGATAAATTTCAAAATTTTGAAAATCTGGTTTTATTTTATAGTTTCATCGAGCACTAACATAATATGACTGTCAAATATTTTTGAACATTTGTTGTCTTCGTTTCTCAAGATAATGAAGATTTTATAATGATAATTCCACAAATCTAGTCAGTATATGAAATTATAGTAAACTAAATATTAAAAAATAGAATGATTCCTATATACCATGAAATATATTTTAGAATACATTAATTCAAATGTATATTATGGCTTGAAATTTTTAAACTAAAGTGAAGAATATAAACTTCAGTATATAGAGCATTTACCGAAAACTCATTATTTTAGATGGGGTTAACCCACGGATTTTGGAAAAATTTCAAAAATTTGAAAATCTGGTTTTAGCGTATAGTTTCATCGATCACTAACATAATATGATGGTCAAAGGGTTTAGAACCTCTGTTGTCTTCGTTTCTCTAGATAATGAAGATTTTATAATGCTAATTCCACTAATCTAGTCAGTATATGAAATTTTAGTAAACTAAATATTAAAATATTTGAATAATTCCTATATACCATGAACGATAGTTTAGAATACATTAATTCAAATTTATAGTGTTGTGAAATTTTTAAACTAAAGTGAAGAGTATAAACTTCCGTATATAGAGCATTTACCGAAAACTCATTATTTTATAAGGGGTTAACCCATAGATTTTGGAAAAATTTCAAAAATTTGAAAATTTGGTTTTGGTGTATAGTTTTATCGAGCAATAACATAATATGATTGTCAAAGATTTTAGAACATCTGTTGTCTTCGTTTCTCAAGATAATGAATATTTTATAATGATAATTCCACCAGTCTAGTCATTATATGAAATTTTAGTAAACCAAATATTAAAAAATATTTATAATGATTCCTCTATACCATGAAAGATATATTAGAATACATTAATTCAAATGTAGAATGTAATTTGAAAATTTTAAACTAAAGTGAAGAGTATAAACTTTAGTATATATAACATTTACTGAAAACTCATTATTTTAGAAGGGGTTAACCCAAGGATTTTGGAAAATTTTCAAAAATTTGAAAATTTGGTTTTAGTATATAGTTCATCGAGCACTAACATAATATGATGGTCAAAGAGTTTAGAACATCTGTTGTCTTCGTTTCTTAAGATAATGAAGATTTTATGATGGTAATTCCACTAATCTAGTCAGTATATGAAATTTTAGTAAACTAAATATTATAAAATTAAAATGATTCCTATATACCATGAAAGATATTTTAGAATACATCAATTCAAATGTACAATGTGGTTTGAAAATTTTAAATTAAAGTGATGAGTATAAACTTCAGTATATAGAGCATTTACCGAAAACTCATTATTTTAGAAGTGGGGTTAACCCACGGATTTTGGAAAATTTTCAAAAATTTGAAAATCTGGTTATAGTGTATAGTTTTATCGAGCACTAACATAATATGATTGTCAAAGAATTTAGAACCTCTGTTGTCTTAGTTTCTCAAGATAATGAAGATTTTATGATGTTAATTCCACTAATCTAGTGAGTATATGAAATTTTAGTAAACTAAATATTAAAAGATTAGAATGATTCATACATACCATGAAATATATTTTAGAATACATTAATTCATATGTATAATGTGGTTTGAAATTTTAAAACTAAAATGAAGAGTATAAACTTAAGTATATCGAACATTTACCGAAAACTCATTATTTTAGAAGGGAATAGCACATTAAAAGTTTCACTTGAATAAAAAAAGGTTTCTTATGGAGAAGGCTTGTACAAAATGCTTCAATAGTGCTAAAGAGGTTGGCTACTGATCCACCTTTGAAACATGATATAACTCTCCTCTGGTTTATACTCTATAGTGTGTCCGCCTCCCTACAATCAAACCCAACACAATTCAGCTAAGAAACATAAGCAAGAAACCGCAAACAAAATGTTTGAGTCGACAAGACTTGCTTTGATAGTTGCATACGTCATCTTATTGGCATAAGTCCTCGTGTATCTGCCAAAACAGAGGGAGGTCTAAGAGATCATACGACAACATAATGAAAATAACAAGAGAATGAAAAGAAGTAATATACCCAGCGATTTGATCGCTTATCATCCAAGGTCTCCAGTCATCAATGATAGAATAGTTAAGAGATCTAATCCAAGCTTGAGTTCCAAGTAAAGGCACGAGCATATCGTGATCACCACTGTTCACCCAAAAAAAAAAACCTAAGCTTACGAAAAGCGTTGAATTGTCCACTACTTCTTTCAAAAGGCAAGAGGCTCCAAACTCTGACCTGTAGATGAGAGAACGGTAGCCATTGATGCTGTTATTCTTATGGTACGGTACACTGCTTTTGATGTCACATGTGTAGGGCATTCCCCAGTGACAACGTTCCCATTTCTCTTTACTCTTCTGGAATCATAGTATTAGTGACAATGTCCCATTGAAAAAGATCTTACGTGATAAAAATTTTGATATAAATTCTGTCATATGTAATCTACCTTATGAATTTGAAGAGCCTTGCGCACAGTCTCATCATTGGTCCAGTAGGCACTTAACACGAAACGATAAGTCTGCAAATGCAAAATCGTATGTTTACTTTCTCAATGCTGTAACCGTTAACAGAGGAAAAGATAGATTATATACTTACATAGCAATCGGGAAGTGTGTCTTCAGATTCTTCGCACAGTGGCGTTAAGATAAGTGCGAAGTTTATTCTATCAACGCACTATAAAAAAAACACATCACAAAAGTCTGAGTTAGTGATAAATCTTACAACAACCAAACTCTTGATGAATGTGTGTACCTTATTATATTCTTCAACGAGTTTCAAGCATTCTTTGTTACTTGGATCAACATTTTCATATTCTCCTTTGCAGATTCTCTTCATAGACTGCTTGAGAAAACAGAGTTTTGTACTACTTTTGTTAACTACTTTCAATAAAAAGTACGTATGTTTGTGTTGCATACCTCGTAAAGTTCATCAGAGATCAGTGCCATTCCATGAGCATAAGGAATGCGATGGTTATAATCAAATGCAACTTCTGTTGACGGGTTTCCGAGCAAATAGCCCTGTTTTGAACGTAACTATCAGTTTTCATATGCTCATATTAGATCTATGTACGAAGCAACAAGTATCGATGAACCTGAAGGTTTATTGGAGGGTTGCAGCATACATAGTTCCCTGCAACACCATGTCTATACTGTTATAAAATAGCAAAATATATGAAATGAGACCCAAAGTAGTAAACGAAAAAAAAAGAAAAACATTCATACCTTTTGAGATTTCTTGAACGAGTGCAGGAACAACCATACCGGAATAAGAATCTCCTGCTACGTAGAAAGGGTTGGAGGAAAACCCTTGATGCTTGTTTAGCCACTGCACAACAACCACACACAAAAAGGCTCATAAGAGTATGTATATGCACAAAGAAGAGATGCTTCTAGAGACGACCTTGTGAAGAAACTCGTGGATCCAGTGGCGGAACCAGTATGTAATTAGGGTGGTCAAATGACCCATGTGAAAAAAAATTATTTGTATTTTCCTTCTTAATTTTTTGATGAAATGTTAAAGAACTAGCTTATTGACCCTTGTAAACTGTGGTTGTTATCAAATTGACCCTGATAAAAAGTTATCCTGCCTCCGCCACTGGATCCGCTTGACTTCTCCTAAATCACTGGGTTTACTAGCAAGTTCTTGAGTTTTTGAGTAGGAGAAGCCAGTTCCAACAGGCTGATCCAGATATATTATACTTGAAATCTGATACACAGCTTGAAAAAGATGAGGCAAGGAGTTGTTATCTCGTCATATTTTTAAATATGTACAATAACCTTAGTCCATGAATATGTAGTAAGGACCAAGGAAGGAATAGTTCCATTGTAAACCTCCAGCTTCATAGTCATAGGCCCTGTTTTTTTTTTTTTTTTTTTTTTTTTTTAATTTTGATTCACTGAACAAAAACAAGAAACACAAGAGACACGGTCCTTACCATTCTCGTAGAGAAGACCGGAGATTGAAGAGCAACCCGGTCCTCCACTTAACCAGAGAAGAAGAGGGTCTTCTTTAGGATTCCCCTCAGATTTGACGAAGTAGTAGAACAGTTGCACTTGCTCTTCCTCACCAACACCAATATACCTTTCAAGAAGTAAAAAAAAACATGCATACGTACATAACTCCAAACTCGGAAGAAATCCGGTTTAGTATATGGTAGAGTTATTCAGAAAACAAACCCTGTTTCAAGCTCAAATGGAAGAGGACCTTCAAAACCAGGAAGATACTTGATAATAGATGCAGAATCAACAGCATTGTGACACGAGATAATAAGAAGAAAAACCAGTAGCAGCTTCCGGATAGAGAAAACGTAGTCGTTGGCCATTGGTGTTTGATAAACCACAAGTGTCTTTTAGGACTAACTATAGAATCTTTTATGTTATTAGAAAATTACACACACACACACACACAAAAGGCGTACCGTAATTTGCTTTGTCTCTTCCTCACAGTCCTCTGACTGTCTCCATCTTTTGATTTTCTTTCTACTATTTAGTTTGTTTCCACTATTTATTCGCGTATTTTTGTTAATAAAAACTAAACAAATTAGAAGGCGTATTAATCACGGCATAATTTTTAAGAGCTCGTTGATTAGAAAAAGAAAACGCTACTAAACTAGTGTGTTATCATCCACAGACCACGGTTGGAGTATGAGGTTTTACTAAACTAGTCAGTCTTTTACTAAAGAAAATATTAACATTTAATTTGTGAATTTTTAATAATAAAAAATTGAAAAGTTTTAGTATGAGGTTTTCAATATTTTGATGGACTCTCCATTATAATATTTAACTAGAATTTGATCCGTCCTTTTGAAGGGATGATATATTTTCTGTTTTACATTTTTGTTTAGAATTTGGTTTTTTGTTTTATATTCGTGTGTTTTAATTATATTTTTGTTTTTTGTTGTCATATTTATGTAAATATTTTCAAAAATGATTAGTAAGATATTTTAATAATTATATTAATAAATCATGTTCCTAAGTTAATTGAATAGATGTCCACTAAATCGACATAATAATAAACAGATTATTCCGAAAAAGTAAAGATTTTTTTTAAAGAGGATAATTTTTATATTGATAAACGTTTAAATTTTGTAAAAAGATTAAAAATAGTTACAAATGAAAGATATGGTAATGCGGTATTAACTTCCATGAAATTAATGTGGGCAATAAGATTATGATTTGGTTTAAATACTTTGTATTTGTCATATCTAGGTTTTGAGCCGGCTTGAACTTATTAATATACATGTTTTTAATTCGAATTCTTAATCTGGTTTAGCATAGGATAACTCAAATGGTACAATCATGTTCCAGTCCATTATTTATCAATGTGTTTGTATTTACTGGTTTTAATTATAGTCTCGGTTGATTTCTTTAATTATTTACAGATTAATTGTTTCAAATAGTAATATAATTGATTTTTGGGTTGGACGTGGATATTGTTTTGACCAAAAATAAGAATTAGTAGTCGAAATGGTCAGGATATTATTCTGATTTACTTTAATTAAAAATGGAAAATATTAATTCAGTAGTAAAGATTGGTAAATAAATATTATGAAAAATTAAAGGGAAATTCAAATATGTTAGTTTTAATAGATTAGATATACGTAAGAGACTTCTCTTAAAAAATATTTGATGGGGTGGGATAATACGGTGGGGTCTTCTTGACTCAGCGATGTGTGTGTAATAGCTCGCTAATCATTCAGTTCTGTCCAATAATTGGGCACTTAGCTGGCCGGAGGCTCGAAGCCTAGTCGGAGAAAGAGCTGATGGGTCGATTTAGAAAGTAAAAAACCAGAAAAACAAGGAAGAGTCGTTGCCAGTAAAGATAAGAAGTCGAGAGTGACCTTGAAAAACATGCACTGTCGGCCATGGCCCAGGCCATATTATAAGTGACCCACCATACTCTATTAACATTTGCTATTTTCATATTTTTGAAATTTTTCAAAAATATGCGGGTTAATCTCTTTCTAAAATAATAAGTTTTGGACAAAAACTCTATATACTAAAGTTTATACTCTTCACTTTTGTTTAGAAATTTCAAACCACATTCAACATTTGAATTAATGTATTCTAAACTATCTTTCATGTTATATAGGAATCATTCTAATTTTTTAATATTTAGTTTACTAAAATTTTCTATATTGTCATAATTAGAGGAATTAACATTATAAAATCTACATTATCTAGAGAAACGGAGACAACAGAGGTTCTAAACTCTTTGACCATCATCTTATGTTAGTGCTCGATGAAACTATACACTAAAACTAGATTTTAATATTTTTGAAATTTTTCCAAAATCCGTGGGTTAACCCTTTCTAAGATAATGAGTTTTCGGTAAAAGTTCTATATACTGAAGTTTATACTCTTTACTTATGTTTAAAAAAATTCAAACCACATTCAATATTTGAATTAATGCATTCTAAACTATATTCCATGATATATAGGAATCATTCTAATTTTTCAATATTTAGTTTACTAAATTTTCATTTACTTCATAGATTAGTGGAATTAACATTATAAAATCTTCATTATCTAGAGAAACGGAGACAACAAAGGTTCTAAACTCTTTGACCATCATCTTATGTTAGTGCTCGATGAAACTATACACTAAAACCAGATTTTCATATTTTTGAATTTTTTCCAAAATCTGTGGATTTTCTGTAAATGCTCTATATACTGAAGTTTATACTCTTCACTTTTGGTTAGACATTTCAAACCACATACGACATTTGAATTAAAGTATTCTAAACTATCTTTCTTGGTATATAGGAATTATTCTAATTTTTTAATATTTAGTCTACTAAAATTTCATATACTGCATAAATTAGTGAAATTTTTTTTTTTGAAAGAATTTTAAATTTATTCAAACAAAAAAACGTTTTTACAGAGTTTGTTCTGCTTCCTTTACAAACGATAGAGAAAATAAACTTCCTACTTTTCTAAACTTCTCTTAGTCTCTAGCAAACCAAACCTCCATTGTTTTCGTGTGCTTGCTTCCTTCTCTTCTTCTCAATGATGTAATTCTATTCCTGATTAGCTTATCCAATCTTGCAACAAGCCAAGCAGTCGTATGAGATGCTTCCCCCACCCTCCTTATATTACGCTCATGCCATAATGCATACACCACAGCCTGAAAGCAATATCTCAACAGAAAAGTTTCACTTCTTCCCCGTATCCCATCCACCAGAGTACTAATCATCCACGACCATTGATAAATGCTTCCGCGTCCTATCAGATTCTTTATAGTCCCCTTCCAAACTTCTCTTGAAAAAAGACAATCAAAAAAGATATGGTCTCTCGTTTCAAGATCCAGTTTACACAGCCAGCAAGTGGAAACAGCTTGAGGATTCCACCTAAGAACTCTATCACCTGTTGCTAATCTGTTGTGTATAGCCAACCAGGCAATAAAAGAAAACTTAGGTGTAGCTCCTTCAAACCATATTCCTCTAGACCATGGAACCTTCGGCGACTGCACTCTTGTGAGATTCCACGTGTGTGAAGTAATAAACTCTGCTCTGAATTCTCCATTCTCCCTTTTCCACATATAGGTATCTTCTATCTGATTGAGTCCACGTTCCCTTAGAGCCACCATCTCTCGATTTATCAACTGAAGAACTTGGACTCTATGACGCTTTGGCCTATATATCTGGATAGCATTCTCCACTGTGGCATACTTTGAGATTCCAAGATCCATACAACCTCTCTCACCTACTAGCTCCATCAGCGGACCCAAGGAAGACCAATTCTCATACCAGAATGAAGCTCTTGAACCACAATTTACCTCCACTCTTGTAAGTTGAATTGCTAAAGGACGTAGCTTCAGAAGCTTCTTCCACATCCATGAACCCAGACTGCTTTTTTCTCCCACACTCCAAAACGATCCTTTCCTTATAAGATACTTCCACACCCATTTCACCCATAGAGAAGATCGAGCAGTGAGAATTCGCCATATTAACTTCAAACACGCCACTCTATTTGCCTCAGTTAGATTCTTTAGGCCCAAACCTCCTTCATCTTTTGGCTTACACATCTGCCCAAGCAACTTTGGCTTTCTGAGTGGAAAGAACCGGGCCTGACCATAGAAAAGCTGCACAGATGCTATTGATCTCTTGTATACATTGATTCGGCAACCTATAAGCAGACATCCAAAAATTGGTGATGCTATAAAGCACTGAGCCTATTAGTTGGAGTCTGCCAGCAAAATTTTCATTATCTAGAGAAACTGAGACAATAGAAGTTCTAAACTCTTTGACTATCATCTTATGGTAGTGCTTGATGAAACTAATCACTAAAACCAGATTTTCACATTTTTGAAAATTTTCCAAAATATGTGGGATAACCCCTTCTAAAATAATGAGTTTTCGATAAATATTCTATATACTGAAGTTTATACTCTTTTATTTTGTTTAAAAATTTCAAACCAAATTCGAAAATTGAATTAATGTATTCTAAACTATCTTTCATGTTATTTAGGAATCATTCTTATTTTTTAATATTTAGTTTACTAAAATTTCATATATTGCCAAGATTAGTGGAATTAGCATTATAAAATCTACATTATCTAGAGAAACGAAGACAACAGAGGTTCTAAACTCTTTGACCATCATCTTATGTTAGTGCTCAATGAAACTATACACTAAAACCAGATTTTCATATTTTTGAAAAAATTTCAAAATATGTGGGTTAACAACCCCTTCTAAAATAATGAGTTTTCGGTAAATGCTCTATAAACTGAAGTTTATACTCTTCAATTTTGTTTAAAAATTACATACCACTTTCGACAATTGAATTAATGTATTCTAAATTATCTTTCATGGTATATAGGAATCATTCTAATTTTTTAATATTCATTTTACTAAAATTTCATATATTACCATGATTAATGGAATTAGCATTATAAAATCTACATTATCTAGAGAAACAGAGACAACAGAGTTTCTAAACTCTTTGACCATCATCTTATGTTAGTTCTCGATGAAACTATACACTAAAACCAGATTTTCATATTTTTTAATTTTTTTCCAAAATCTGTGGGTTAACCCCTTCTAAAATAATGAGTTTTCGGTAAATGCTCTATATACTGAAGTTTATACTCTTCACTTTTGTCTATAAATTTCAAACCACATTCGACAATTGAATTAATTTATTCTAAACTATCTTTCATGGTATATAGGAATCATTCTAATTTTTTAATATTTAGTTTACTAAAATTTCCGATACTGCAAAGATGAGTGGAATTAGCATTATAAACGGAGACAACGGAGGTTTTAAACTTTTTGACCATCATCTTATGTTAGTGCTCGATGAAACTATACACTAAAATCAGATTTTCATATTTTGAAAATTTTCCAAAATCGGTGGGTTAACCCTTTTCTAAAATAATGGGTTTTCGGTAAATGCTCTATATACTGAAGTTGATACTCTTCACTTTTGTTTATAAATTTCAAACCACATTCGAGAATTAAATTAATTTATTCTAAAATATCTTTCATGGTATATAGGAATCATTCTAATTTTTTAATATTTAGTTTACTAAAATTTTCTATACTTCCAAGATTAGTGGAATTAGCATTATAAATAATATATTATCAAGAGAAACGGAGACAACATAGGTTCTAAACTCTTTGGATATCATATTATGTTAGTGCTCAATGAAACTATACACTAAAACGAGATTTTTATATTTTTGAAAATTTTCCAAAATCTGTGGGGTAACCCCTTATAAAATAATGAGTTTTCGATAAATGCTCTATATACTGAAGTTTATACTCTTCACTTTTGTTTATAAATTTCAAACCACATTCGAAATTGAATTAAATTATTCTAAACTATCTTTCATGGTATATAGCAATCATTCTAATTTTTAATATTTAGTTTACTAAAAATTTTTATACTGCGAAGATTAGTTGAATTAGCATTATAAAATCTACATTATCAAGAGAAACGGAGACAACAAAGGTTCTAAACTCTTTGACCATTATCTTATGTTAGTGCTCGATGAAACTATACACTAAAACCAGATTTTCATATTTTTGAAAATTTTCCAAAATCTGTGGGTTAACCCCTTCTAAAATAATGAATTTTCGGTAAATGTTCTATATACTAAAGTTTATACTCTTCAATTTTGTTTAAAAATTTCGTACCACATTAGAAAATTGAATTAATGTATTCTAAATTATCTTTCATGGTATATAGGAATCATTCTATTTTTTTAATATTCATTTTACTAAAATTTCCTATATTGCTAAGATTAGTAGAATTAACATTATAAAATCTACATTATCTAGAGAAAGGAAGACAACAGAGGTTCTAAACTCTTTGACCATCATCTTATGTTAGTGCTCGATGAAACTATACACTAAAACCAGATTTTCATATTTTTGAATTTTTTTCCAAAATCTGTGAATTAACCACTTCTAAAATAATGAGTTTTCGGTAAATGGTTTATATACTGAAGTTTATACTCTTCATTTTTGTCTATAAATTTCAAACCACATTCGACAATTTAATTAATTTATTCTAAACTATCTTTCATGGTATATAGGAATCATTCTAATTTTTTAATATTTAGTTTACTAAAATTTCCAATACTGCAAAGATTAATCGAATTAGCATTATAAACGGAAACAACAGAGGTTCAAAACTTTTTGACCATCATCTCATGTTAGTGCTCGTCGAAACTATACACTAAAATCGATTAAACTATAGAACACAAACGTGTGAACCAACCAATAAACTCTTGCCATAGAATATTTGCCAGAAAGTTATAGGCATGCCATTTATACTAAACCAAACGGTTTGGCTTGTTCTAAAAGATTCAAATATAAGTGCGCTAGCTATAATTAGGAGACACTGTTGGTATATCAAACTGAAAAATAAAAGTATCAAATGTAGTAGCACATTAAAAGTTTCACTTGAATAAAAAAGGCTTCTTATGGAGAAGGCGTGATACAAAATGCTTCAATAGTGCTAAAGAGGTTGGCCACTGATCCACCTTTGAAACATGATATAACTCTCCTCTGGCTTATACTCTATAGTGTGTCCTCCTCCCTACAATCAAACCCAACACAATTCAGCTAAGAAACATAAGCAAGAAACCGCAACCAAAATGTTTGAGTGGACGAGACTTGCTTTGATAGTTGCATACGTCATCTTATTGGCATAAGTCCTCGTGTATCTGCCAAAACAGAGGGAGGTCTAATGAGATCATACGACAACATAATGAAAATAACAAGAGAATGGAAAGAAGTAATATACCCAGCGATTTGATCGCTTATCATCCAAGGTCTCCAGTCATCAATGATAGAATAGTTAAGAGATCTAATCCAAGCTTGAGTTCCAAGGAAAGGCACGAACATATCGTGATCACCACTGTTCACCCAAAAATAAAACTTGTTTACGAAAAGCCTTGAATTGTCCACTACTTCTTCCAAAAGGCAAGAGACTCTATACTCTGACCTGTAGATGAGAGAACGGTAGCCATTGATGCTGTTATTCTTATGGTACGGTACACTGCTTTTGATGTCATGTGTGTAGGTCATTCCCCAGTTACAACGAACCCATTTCTCTTTACTCTTCTAGAATCATAGTATTAGTGACAATGTCCCATTGAAAAAGATCTTACGTAATATAAATTTTGATAAAACAAAAATTCCATTAAAAAAAGTTTTTTAAAAAAGCGAGTCAATCCAAAAAATAAAAGGGAGAGTAAATGGTTTATAACTTCTGTCATATGTAATATACCTTGTGAATTTGAAGAGCCTTGCGCACAGTCTCATCATTGGTCCAGTAGGCAGTTAACACGTAACGATAAGTCTGCAAATGCAAAATCGTATGTTTACTTTCTCAATGCTGTAACAGCAGAGGATAAGATAAGAGTATATACTTACATAGCAATCGGGAAGTGTGTCTTCAGATTCTTCGCACGGTGGCGTTAAGATAAGTGCGAAGTTTATTCTATCAACGCACTATAAAAAAAGAAAACACACCACTAAAGTCTGAGTTAGTGATAAATCTTACAACAACCGAACTCTTCATGAATGTGTGTACCTTATTATATTCTTCAACGAGTTTCAAGCATCCTGTGTTACTTGGATCAACAGTTTCATATTCTCCTTTGCAAATTCTCTTCATAGACTGATTGAGAAAACAGAGTTTTGTACTACTTTTGTTAACTACTTTCAATAAAAAGTACGTATGTTTGTGTTGCATACCTCGTAAAGTTCATCAGAGATCAGTGCCATTCCATGAGCATAAGGAATGCGATGGTTATAATCAAATGCAACTTCGGTTGACGGGTTTCCGAGCACATAGCCCTGTTTTGAACGTAACTATCAGTTTTCATATGCTCATATTAGATATATGTACGAAGCAACAAGTATCGATGAACCTGAAGGTTTATTGGAGGGTTGCAGCATACATAGTTCCCTGCAACACCATGTCTATACTGTTATAAAATTGCAAATATATGAAATGAGACCCAAAGTAGTAAACGAAAAAAAAGAAAAACATTCATACCTTTTGAGATTTCTTCAACGAGTGCAGGAACAACCATACCGGAATAAGAATCTCCTCCTACGTAGAAAGGGTTGGAGAGAAACTCTTGATGCTTGTTTAGCCACTGCACAACAACAACCACACACAAAAAGGCTCATAAGAGTAAAAGTATAAGCACAAAGAAGAGATGCTTCAAGAGACGACCAAGTACCTTGTGAAGAAACTCGTGGATCCGCTTGACTTCTCCTAAATCACTGGGTTTACTAGCAAGTTTTTGAGTTTTTGAGTAGGAGAAGCCAGTTCCAACAGGCTGATCCAGATATATTATACTTGAAATCTGATACACAGCTTGAAAAAGATGAGGCAAGGAGTTGTTATCTCGTCATATTTTTAAAATATTTTACAACACTTTGTGATAACCTTAGTCCAAGAATATGTAGTAGAGACCAAGGACGGAACAGTTCCATTGTAAACCTCCAGCTTCATAGTCATAGGCCCTGTTTTTATTTTATTTTGTTTAATTTTGATTCACTGAACAAAAACAAGAAACACAAGAGACACGGTCCTTACCATTCTCGTAAAGAAGACCAGAGATTGAAGAGCAACCCGGTCCTCCACTTAACCAGAGAAGAAGAGGGTCTTCTTCAGGATTCCCCTCAGATTTGACGAAGTAGTAGAACAGTTGCACTTGCTCTTCCTCACCAACACCAATATACCTTTCAAGAAGTAAAAAAAACATACATACATAACTCCAAACTCGGAACAAACCCGGTTTAGTATATGGTAGAGTTATTCAGAAAACAAACCCTGTTTCAAGCTCAAAAGGAAGAGGACCTTCAAAACCAGGAAGATACTTGATGATAGATGCAGAATCAACGGCATTGTGACACGAGATAATAAGAAGAAAAACCAGTAGCAGCTTCTGGATAGAGAAAGCGTAGTCGTTAGCCATTGATGTTTGATAAACCGCGAGTGTCTTTTAGGACCAATTATAGAATCTTTTATGTTGTTAGAAAATTACACACACACACAACAAAAGGCGTACCGTAATTTGCTTTGTCCTCCTCACAGTCCTCTGTCTCCATCTTTGGATTTTGTTTCTACTATTTATTTGGTCTCTACTATTTATTCGCGTATTTTTTTGTTAATAAAAAATAAACAAAATAGAAGGCGTATTAATCACGGCATAAATTTTAAGAGCTCGTTGTTTAGAAAAAGAAAACGCTACTAAACTAGTGTGTTATCATCTACAGACCACGGTTGGAGTCTTTTTTTTTTTTATATAACTCTGGATAATTATGGGTTGGAGTCTTTTATTAAAGAAAATATTAACATTTAATTTGTGAATTTTTAATAATAAAAAATTGAATTTTTTTAGTATGAGGTTTTCAATATGTAAGAGACTTTTCTTGAAAAATATTGGATGGGATGGGATAATACGGTGGAGCTTCTTGACTCGGCGATGTGTGTGTAATATAGCGCGCTAATCATTTAGTAAAAAAAAAACAGAAAAACAAGGAAGAGTCGTTGCCAGTAAAGATAAGAAGTCGAGAGTGATCTTGAAAAACATGCACTGTCGGCGGCCATGGCCCAGGCCATATTAATCAAGTGGCCCACCATACTCTGTTACCATTTGCCTCTTTCACCAACAGTGAAGAACACAAAAGGCTGTACGCTTCCTAATAGAATTATTTTGGATTGATATCTATTTATATAAAGTTGAGTTTAGATCTTTCTTAGGGTGAGGGGCTTTCCTCATTGCTCGGAGTGTCACTAGGGATGGTTTCTTCCATTCGTATGTGGCGACTGGTGCACCTTCTTGGCTGCAAGAACTTTTTGGAAATGAGGAACTCTTGCCCTCTGCCTAGTCTGTGTCCTTAGGTTTAGTTTTAGACTGACTGTTAGGCATTTTTTGGAAGTCGGTTTTGGTGTTTCTTCGAGGTTGTGTCCCGGGTTTGATTTGGGAGGCCTGTTGTTGTAAGTTGATGACTTGATTGGGTCTTGTTGTCTTTAGATCGGAAATTTGTAACTCGTTCCTTTTATGATGTTAATATAACGTATCCTTCAGATGAAAAAAAAAAAAGATCTTTCTTAGGGTGTCCACGTCAGATTCCAGCCTGGAAACAGAATGCTTCCCGTGCCGCCACGTCAGCAGCTCTGCGTTTCATTTAAATGAGTATTTTGTCGATTTGGGCTTCGTTCACCGCGTTTCATTAACTCTTCTGTGTAATCGTTTGGACTTTTCTATGTTTTGGACTTCGTCTAAATTCATTTTTCTGAGCAGTTGGGTTGATCTTTCGGTCAAATAGGACGTAAGTAATGTTTCAATTAAGGTTTCCCGTGTTGTTCTTCTTCTCCGCCTCTCATGTTGCTTAAGCCTTCTCAATCGATCTCTCATCTTCTTCCTCAGAGGCCGAAACGACACCAGTAACCGAAAAATCATCTTAAAATCTTCCATTAATCTTTCACACACAATCTCTATTCAATGCAATTTCTGTTTCTCCAAGGCGGTGGAGGTTCAGCAATAAAAAAACATATGCTTTTTTTTTTTACTTTTTGAATCATCTTATCATTCGTTCTTAACTCCACATATTGTTCATAGCCAAAATTAATTTCATCGGTTAAATCCTTATCACATCTTTGTCGTCTTGAATCCATATATTAATTATAATTTTTTCTTTGTGTTTTTAAGTTTCTGTTACAGATTTTTGACTGAGGCATATTCTAACTTTGGATGATTGTTGTGTCTATTTTTGATGTTCATACAGATCTGTGTCTTTTTGTATGGTTTTCTACTTACCGGCGAAAGAGATCTGGAAACGTTACGATGATCGGTTGAGTCCAAGTGTCCTCTTTAACGCACACATTAGCAACAACTCTTCACTCCTTTGACGATTTGTGTTTCAATGTACCTCTCATCACTGCCATAGTGTGAATCCTCAACTATAAATAGGTAAGCCCATTCCCTGGAAATACAAATGTTCTGGTTTGGAATCAAAGCGCAAAACACACATTTTGTTAATAATATCTTGAGTTGTATGCGCCTGTTGTGTTGTCGAGATGAAGAAATCCATCTTCGATTTCGTGAATTTCTTGAACTGATTTTTTTTTTTCTGATTGCTCATGCTAAAATATTGCTCCTTGATTCATTTTTACATTGAATATGAGGAGCATGAGAGTGTCTGAGAGCGATAGATTGTGAGAGAAGAGAGAACGACTGGTGCTAATGATGTCGGAGCTTCCTCGCTTTTGGATTATGTTTGGTGGAGACAGTGCTGGTGGAGAAGTTCAAGAAAGGTATCCCGTCATCTCTGTTTCTTCTTATGCGCCTTATTGGATCTGGTCCACCTGATTTGAGATTAGCGTTTAGTCAAAGATCTATTAGGCTTCTTGAATTGCAAGGTACAGTTTTAGTTTTGTGAGTTACTGTAGGTTTCATTATTTTTAAGTGGTTTTTGTGTGGATGTTTATGCTATGTGATTACCTAGCTAGGTGAGGACGAGCCAGATGTTTGTATTTGAAAGATTCATGAGTTTTTATTTCTGATGCTTCCAAGATTGCATAAGAGGTTCCATTGTAATAACATTATCTCAGATATTTATGTTGAATTGAACTTCTTAAATATTGTACGTAGTTGTTTAAGTTTTGACTTTTGCTTATATTCTGATGTTTATGTTCGGATATGATTCTTTTTGTATGTCTATACACATACACACCTTTCAACTCATGAGTGTAATATATAATTTCTCACTAACAATGACTGCCAAACAGGCAAATAACTTGAATGCAACTTAGCAATTTACATGATTACAAGACCGGCAACTACATGTCACTCCAACAACAAATGAAACCGGTGGGACTCATGCTACCAAAGCCAACTAAGTTTAGGGGGAGGTGGTGACGTGGTGTGGACCATACTAAATCTAATATTTTAGAGGTTTAAATTTTATTAACATACATTTTCTTCGTTTAGATAAAATGTTTCCGAGAAAACATGTTTCAAAAATATTTAAAATACATTTACATATTTAGTTTTTGTTCTTAAAAATTTTGTTATTTCTTAGAAAAAAAAAACATTTAAAAAAAAATTGGACTCCTAACAGACATTAACCCTCTCTGGTGATTAAAGAACGAACGATTTCCACACAAACCTTTGCCTTAACCAACCATGTTTTTCAGAATTTATGCTCAGTACCAATTTTATAAAACGCCTTTCACCGCCTGACTTAAATCATGAATATTTAGTAAACGTGATCTTGAGAAAATGTATTTAATTCCAGTCCCAATTCCTAGGATCATTTCAGGGTGTCCTAGGTCTTGACTCATGAGTGTTTGATGTGCCATGAGAGGATGTTGAGGTGGCTTAAGAGAAAAGATGTCGTTAAATCACAATTTTCTTATAAAATATATATACATACAATCAGAATTAAGATAAAAATATTGAAAATATGTAAAATAATCACATTTTCATGTATCTTTTGGTGGTGATATATACATGTCATATCTAAAAACAAAACACATAATAAAAAGTTAATATTTTTTTTTATAAACACAGTTTCAAATTTATATAATCTATACATTATTCGTTTATTTACTTATCCGCCCGCCCGCCCGTAGGGCGGGTTTCCCCTAGTATATATATATATATATATACACACACTAATATATGTAGTTTTCTGAGTGTTTTAAGTTCACTCACAAGTCTCTTGGCATCTTCTCTTTTAGTGAGACTTAATTCCTTGCATGATTTGATTTATTCGTGTATCTTGCCTTAATGGTCTTCCAACACATGGATGTGTCCTTATTTTTTTCTCATCTCCTCTTCTTCATCACCTCTTGGTTTGGTTTGTTCTTTGATTCTCTTTTAAGCTCCATACTAAAGATGATACCTCTGATGAGATTCCTCAACAATAAACTGATGTTTCGACAAACAAATATTTTCATACACACTAGTTGCATTAACTTTACATATCTGTGTGGATTTTAAAATTTCCTGTGGATCAATAAACAAATATATCAATAGAAAATGTATAACCCCAACTATTTTATTTTCTCTTTTTTTTTGGGATAAAGATGTATTTCTAATTACGATAATGATGAGTTATACAAGTAAGCAAAACACTAAAAAGAAAATTTAAGAAAATATTATATGAATGAGCTGTTTCAGTAAAGATCGATTGTCTTTGCTACAAAAAAGGAATAATCACATATTGAGGTGTGACTTCCAAACAATTTGGGTTATTAGAATGTCTTTTTTACCATATATTTCAATGCGGCCAGCTCCGATATTCTGTCTAATTTTGTTTTCTTAGCATTTCTAGACGTTTTTAAGAAACCAAACTGAGACAAAACGAAACTATGAGCATTTCTCGAATATCTCCTTCCTTTGTGGCCATGTGTATATATAAATTTTAGTCCCTTTTCCATTAATAGAAGATGTGTGAATAAGAAGGAAAGATGGTTTAGTTTTAATCTTTGTTTGTTGATCTGCGAACATATGTGTCCCAGAATCAACTATGTTACTGAAGTTGACATTGGTTTTGGTTATTGTTTTACAATCTCGGCAAGTTTTAGGCTATGTATGACTGTATCATGTGTGAATCAGTCTTAGTCTCAGTTATACTAGTTGATTCACCAAAACTAATGGAAAGAACTTTCTGCTTAGTTTTGAAAACAAACAAAAGTTGTTATGTTGTAATTTATGAATCATTGTTTGTTTATAAATACAAAAAAGTAAAAACATATATTGCAAACTTATTGTTTACCAAACTTACAGTGAATGTACAATGTTCAAGAGTGTGTCCAATCTGTATAGATAGTTTCATGCCAAAGAGAGATATTAAAGAAGCACAAGTTGGTCCAAGAATATGCTACGATTCAAAGCTTTCAGAGTCACACTCATGGCTTCCTTATGTTATGTAAATGTGATGATTGGAATATCAATATGACTGAATCATGTTGTGTAAACGTGATAATTGGAATATCATCATCCTTGTGCTTGCGGAACCAAGATGTGCCATATCATGATTTAGAATCCAATTTTTAAAAAAGTCAGATGGATCAAACCCTCACAATATTTGGCTCTTTACAATATTTTTGTGATTGAATACAAGTCTCATGATGATAGTTACATGATCTTGAAGTTTTCCAATGATCAGTTTAAGTTTCTTGTTGGTGAAACACCTGTTGAGATCCATGAGTTCAAGAAAGCTTCATGGATAACTTAATTTAAACAAAAGAAAAATACAAGACTCAAAACATAAATAATAAACATTTTATCCAACATTTTTTTGGGTTTCACTCATTAAACTAAATAGCTAAATCGGCTTGATTAATATGAAGTTATGAACAAATGTTGTACACCATAACTAATGTATTCTCCAATTTTCACTTGAAACAAAACAATATCTCAACTTTCCCTACATAAACTAAAAGATAGATCTAGGCGAAAAATGAATAAATGTATTTCATCCATCACATGAATCAATGTATCGTCTTCATTAATTTGCCATGCATGGATTCAAACATTTCAATTATCTCCTACCTTCCTCGTGGTTTAAATTATCACACCGATTGGGTTCGGTTAAGGCTTAACCGAACGGAAAGCTTTAGCCAATCGATAACTCGGTTACTCTTCGGTTGAATCTTAACCTGAATGGCTTGATTTATTCAATTAGCTTAGATAAAATTTGAGCGCGAGAAAAAAAATTCAAGAATCACAAAGTAAGAATCAAAGGGTTTCAAGTAAGAAACAAAGGGTTTCAAGAATCACATTTACGAACATTTAGATAGCTCCTCCTCCTCTTGGGAAAGATTTCTAAGAACGGTTGATATGGTACATATCATTGATCCGGTGACCCAAACATGCTTAAGTTCACCACTACCGGAAGAGTTTCAAGAGCCGTACAACCTCTGCAGACTACTTGGTTTGCATATCAAGAGCATCAACCCATAGGAAGAAAGACAAGTAGAAATTGCAATCTGGAATCCCATGTTAAGAGAAGTGAGATGGATTGAGGGTTGCTTGGCGCGTAACACCATGTTCTTGTATTGGGTACAAGAGTCGCATCGAGGGTTACAAGATCCTGAGCTTTCCAAATATCCGGTTTAATTGGGTTGATGGTGAAAAACTGGTTTCCATCTACGAGTTGGATAATAAGACGTGGCGAACTCTTGCTCATGTCAAGGTTGATTGGCTAGTAGATAGATCGTGCAACGGTGTGGCTGTGCTGGGTAACATGTATTGGGTTGCCGAGAAGAAGAAGAAGCGCAAAAGCTACATTCTTGGTTTCGATTTCACTACGGAAGCATTCAAAGACGTTTGCTTGTGTCCTCTCTCTCTCGGCGGTGATTGTTACTTAAGATGTTTCCGTGAGAATAGATTGTCTTTGCTACAACAAGCAGGAGAATCAAAGAAGATTGAGGTGTGGCTTTCAAACAACCTAGCTGATGAGAGTGTCTCCTTTTCTCCATATTTCATTGTTGACAGTCCTGATCTTCCTGCTTTAAACCCCGTGAATACATGTCTTTTCCGTCGTACTGCTTTGTCAAGCCCAGAAGTATCGCTGCATGGTGCGAGGGAGTTGAAGGAGAAGGTGATGCTTACTGCACTCTTTATAAGATTGATGAGCATGGGTTAAAAAACAAGACTGAGATAGAACGAATCTCTTAGCAACAGAGGCTCTTCTGTTGTGGTCATGTGTATGTTCCAAGTTTGGTCCCTGTTCCAGGATAAGATGTGTGGCTGTGATGGGTAACATGTATTGAACTTGCTGATAAGATGTGTGAATGAGAAGAAAGATCGAAGGTTTAGGTTTCCTGTTCTAAGCTTTTTAGTCTTTGACTTTGTTTTGTTGATTTTCGGACGTATGTGTCTCGGAATCAACTTTGATATTGTGTGCATGTTAACATTGATTTTGGTCATACTTGTTGGTTACCAGCGTTTGAGTAACAAACAAGGCTATCGTCTTCTCCACGAATGTGAAGGATCTCACATGGAACAGATTTCTCTATAAACAAAAAGTTTGTTCGGTTTCACTATGTAGGGGAAACTGTTTTAAGTGAACTTACCAGCTAGTATAGCATCAACAGTGACATCTAGTCTTTGATGAACACGGTTCTACATGCCGTTTGATTGCTAATCTTCGGAAACTCTTTAACGGATGTAAACCAAATCAAACCAAACCAAAACAAACCAAACTCGCTTTTTGGTTCTGCAAAATGAAAATTAAGATTTGATCCAATATTAAAACAAACAAAAAACTGAACTCAATTAGTGTCCTTCTCATCTTTGTTTTCTAATTTATTTATGCTAATTTTCGTGAACTTTTTGACGGATGTAAATCAAACCAAACCAAACCAAACCAGAATTTACTTTTTGGTTATGCAAAATGCAAATTAAGATTTGACCCAATATTAAAACAAACAAAAAAACTGAACTCAATTAGTGTCCTTCTCATTTTTGTTTTCTAATTTATTTATGTTAATCCAATGGACTTATGTTGCCTTTAATGGTTTTTTATGGGCTTGGGGATCTTCTGGTTGTGTCCATTTGGTCAAGAATATTTTATTTAGTATAAATCGTACAAACTTAAGATCGGAGTTAGCAGGCATTAGTGAGACTTGTCCCACTTTGATATGTATATAAGCAAATAATAGTTAGCATGCTTAACAACCGACCTTAGCTCAGTTGGTAGAGCGGAAGACTGTAGTGGGTTCTCCCAAAGAAATCTTTAGGTCGCTGGTTCGATTCCGGCAGGTCGGATATTCCTTTTTTGCTTTCTCCTTTTTTTTTAATTTTTATGGGACCCACACCCATCCAATCTTTTGCTTCTCATTCAATTCGCGTGCCTAAACCGTTGATTAACCCAGACGTTATCTTCGCGTAACAGATCACTTAACTATTTCTTCAAAATTCCCAAACTAACCCCAAACTTCCCGGTCACGTTTCAATTTTCGATGCTTTCTTCTCCCACCTGTACACCTTCTCCTCACTTCGTATACAATCTCACAAAAACACACGAGAAAGCACAGTCGAGAAAAAAAAAAACGAAAATGGAGAAACTAACTTTCCTCTCGCTTCTCATGCACTTCGCCGTCTTCATCGCTAGCACATCTCAGTCATCTTCTATTATACTGAACGATCGCAGCTTCGAGATACCGAGCTTGCCTTCATCCCGAGCCGAGAAGCTGATCCGGGAGCTAAACCTCTTTCCGAATCTGGAGGTGAACGTGATCGATGTCTCGACTCTCGCTTCCGACGTGGAGGAGGTAGCATCGATTGTCGAACGGAGATTCATCTTCCCGAATATTCTTTCCGATGTCGGCGGCGGCAGCCCTTCCCTCGAGGATCTAGGTCATCATGCTGGTTACTACAAGCTCCCCAAATCTCAAGGCGCAAGGTTTATTTATCTAATTCCTAAGCTCCCCTGTTGTTCATTGTGTATCTTGAACCTTTACTAGCTCCCGATCTGTACATTATTAGTATCTGATTTGTTATGCTTCATTAAGAATTTTTCAGCTAGCTTTTGACTAGGTTATATGTTTATGCTGATATGAATCTAATTAAATGTTGGATTGGTGTGTGTTTGTTTAGGATGTTCTACTTATTCTTCGAGTCACGCAACAAGAAGGATGCTCCTCTCGTGATTTGGTTGACGGGAGGGCCTGGATGTAGCAGTGAATTGGCTATGTTCTATGAGAACGGTCCTTTCAAGCTCAATAATAACATGTCTCTTACTTGGAATGAGTATGGATGGGACCAGGTATTAACCTTTATATCTATGATCCCTGTAATCTATCTTATCACAGGTCCTAGACTTTGCTCATGAGATTTAATCATGCAGGCTTCCAATCTCCTGTATGTAGACCAGCCTGTTGGAACTGGTTTCAGCTACACCAGTGACAAAACTGATATCCGTCATGACCAAACAGGAGTTAGCGATGATCTCTATGATTTTCTGCAGGTCTGCCACTGGATAAAAACTTCTTTTTTTTTTAGATTGTTCTGGTTTATATAGTGATTATGTTTCTTCATGTTACTTTAGGCTTTCTTGGCGGAGCACCCTAAGCTGGCAAATAAGGACTTTTACATAACCGGAGAGTCATATGCTGGTCATTACATTCCGGCTTTTGCTTCCCGAGTCCATAGAGGAAACAAAGCTAATGAAGGGATTCATGTTAACCTTAAGGCATGGGACTGTTTCTTTTTTTTTTTTTGATTCTCTTAAGGTGTTAATGGAAGGTTGGTACTCACAAGTATAGTTTTTGCAGGGATTCGCCATTGGAAACGGGCTTACAGATCCTGCATTCCAATACCCAGCCTATCCTGACTATGCGTTTAAAATGGGTTTGATTTCTCAAAAAGAGCATGATCGTTTAACAAAGATTGTCCCACTCTGCGAGCTATCAATTAAGATCTGTGGTACTTCCTCTGATTTTCATGTTCAGTTATGTCTTTTTGCTTCTCCATGTGTTTTGATGGATGCTGAATCCATTTTATTTTGTTTTGGGGGTTTTCAGGAACTGATGGAACAACTTCCTGTTTGGCGTCATATCTTGTTTGCAACACCTTGTTCAGCGGTGTAATACATCATGCTCATGGAGTTAACGTAAGCCCAAAATTAACTGTTTAACTCTCATTACTAATTGGATTTGCATATAATACTGTTTCATACAACATCATGTAAATAAATGAAACTCTGAAGAAACAGTCGCTATCACTTGTATAAAAGCATTTCTGTTTAATCTTTCTGCATTCAAAGTAGTGATAACTGGACGCACTTCTTGTGTAGTACTACGACATCAGGAAGAAGTGCGAGGGAAGTTTGTGCTACGACTTCTCAGACATGGAGAAATTCTTGAACCTGAACCCGGTGAGAAAGTCGCTTGGTGTTGGGGAGATAGAGTTCGTGTCCTGTAGTACTAGTGTCTATCAGGCAATGCTACAAGACTTGATGAGGAATCTCGAGGTTGGGATTCCCGCGCTCCTGGAAGATGGAATCAACCTTCTTGTGTACGCGGGAGAATATGATCTCATCTGCAACTGGCTCGGTGAGTTCCAAAAACATGACATAATCAAATCCATACGCTAAATATGATCTCCCTTTCGTGTTACTACTGGACATGATATATTGAATTTGGAGCAGGTAACTCGAGGTGGGTGAATGCAATGGAGTGGTCAGGGAAAGAGAACTTTAAGGCGGCTAAGGAAGTTCCCTTTTTGGTTGATGGTAAAGAAGCAGGCAAGTTAAAGAGTTATGAACAACTCAGTTTCCTCAAGGTCAGGCTTTTCTTACATAAAACTAGTCTTTCTTTGTTTATGCTGATTGTATCTTACTATAAAAGACAAAAGAGTTTGACGATTTAAACAAAAACATAAAGGTGCACGATGCGGGACACATGGTTCCAATGGACCAGCCAAAAGCTGCGTTGAAAATGTTGGAGGGATGGATGAAGAAGTCGCTTGGTGGAGAACATCCTGTGGCTACTACAGAAGGAGATGATCTGGTTGCTCAGATGTAATAGCAGCAAACAAAGAAACTGTGGTAGACTGTGTGTTGTGTAAACACTTTACGTTTCCTTCTGTAACTTGATCTCTAAAGAAAACTATATGTAGGGGTTGTACAGGTTCGTGCAAGTCAAAACGCTTATGAACCAAAAACATATTGACCCTGTTCGTTTGTACATCTCAAAGATGCATCCAGATGGTCCATCTGGATGCCTTATCCAAATGCTTCATCTGGATGTTGTTCGTCTCTGCATTTCGTTTATCCATCCAGATGAATCATCTAACTGCAACTATGTTTGTTTGCTTTTTTCAACTTGCATCTACATCGAGATGAACTTGTTACTAAAATAATTAAAATAGATTTGTTTTTAAATTTTTGGCGGGATATTGCATTTTTCCGGTTTTGACGAAAAATTGTGTTTTTCCAATTTTGACGGGAAATTACATTTTCGGTTTTGCCGGAAAATTTTGTTTTTGGCGAGAAATTGCGTTTTCTCGGTTTTGGTGGGAAATTGTGTTTTTCCGGTTTTGGCGAGAAATTACATTTCCCGGTTTTGGCGGGATATTGCGTTTTCCCGGTTTTGGCCAGAAATTGCGTTTTTCCGGTTTTCACGAGAAATTGTGTCTTCTCAGTTTTGGCGGGAAATTGCGTTTTCTCGGTTATGGTGGGAAATTGTGTTTTCCAGTTTTGGCGAAAATTTGCGTTTTACCGGTTTTGGCGGGATGTTGCATTTTCCCGGTTTTGGTCTGAAAATGCGTTTTCCGGTTTTCACGAGAAATTACGTTTTTCCGGTTTTGGCGGGAAAATGCGTTTTCCGGTTTTCACGAGAAATTACGTTTTTTCGGTTTTGGCGGAAAATTACGTTTTCCGGTTTTGGCGGGAAAATTACGTTTTCCGGTTTTGACGAGAAATTGTGTTTTTCCGGTTTGGACGGGAAATTGCGTTTTTCGATTTTGGTGGGAAATTATGTTTTTCGGTTTTGGCGGGAAATTGTGTTTTTCGGTTTTGGCGGAAAATTGCGTTTTCTCGGTTTTGGCGTGAAAGTGTGTTTTTTGGTCTTGGTGAGAAATTGGGTTTTCCGATTTTTGGCGGGAAATTGCCTTTTTCCGATTTTGGCGGGATATTGCATTTTTTCGATTTTGACGGGAAATTACGTTTTCTGGTTTTGGCGAAATTATGTTTTCCCGATTTTGACGAAAAATTGTGTTTTCCAATTTTGACGGAAAATTGCATTTTCGGTTTTGGCAAGAATTTATTTTGTTTTAACGAAAAATTTATCAAATTTTCGGTGAAGACTCACCTTCACCCAGATGCTCCGTGAAGACTCACCCTCATTTGGGTGAGAATTTGAGATGAGTTTTCATAAATGCAGTTGGGTGATCCATCTGGATGTAGCATTTTAATGTACAAAACAAACATCAACTTGCATCTTCACCCAGATGGATCACCCAGATGAGCAAACGAACAACACCATTCTAAAAGAAAAAGAAAATAAAAGATCACCCACCAGTACACTTACTACAGAATTTGATTCCAATTTGACATTGAAATCACATCAACCTGACTTCTCTAGTGATCCAGACTCCTCAAACATTTGCATATACAACACAAAATGGATCTATCATCCATAATCTAATCTTCATCATCACTCTCATCACTAAAGTAGCTAACTTTCTTCCCTGCAGCTTCCTTCCTCTTCTTCCTCCTCTCTTCTTCTTCCTCAGCTTCTCTCATTCTCAGCCTCTCCCCAGCTTCATTATCCACCACAGAAGCCCAATTATCCTCACCAAACCCTTCCTCCGCCAACGCCGGCCCCGACCAATCCCTCGAGTCCTCACCCTCTCTTTCCTCCTCCCTCCTCCTTCCCCTTTTCTTCGGCGGCGGCGGTCTCTCCCTCGGCCCCAGCTGATTCCTAGGACACTCGTACGAAAGATGCCCTTCGTCTCCACACTCGTAACACCTAGACTTATCCTTGTACACCCTCTTCTTGATAAACTCCGCCGCCCTCCCGTTATCGGCGGCGATCGAAACCGTCAGCTTCCGTCCGTTGAGGATCTTCCCTTCCATGGATCTCGCCGCTTTGGCCGCGTCGTCGCGCGAGACGTAGAGCACGAAGGCCACGCCGCGGGACCGGCGGGTCTCGCGGTCCTTGAGAACGGTGACCCGAGCGAGTTTCCCGAAGGTGGAGAAGAGCGTGTGGATGTCGGAGTTGGTTAGGGAGAAGTCGAGGTTCGAGACGTAGAGCGTCGATTTGGAAGGGGCTAAGCCGCCTGATCCGGTGGGAGCTGATGATTTGGAGGAGGAGGAAGAAGGTTTTGTGGGGTGAGAAGGAGGAGGTGCTGCGACGGAGGAGTAGCGGTAGTAGAAAGTGTCGTCTTCTTCATCGTCGCTGTTGTGGATCTTCTTCTTCTTTGCCTGAACCATTCTCTTCCGCTTTATTTCCACGGTGATTTTTGGTTCTTCTATTTGAGTTTGAGTTTAGAAGCACGCCGTCGTTTAGCTGTCCGTGGGTTTTTTCCTTTTTCTCTTACCAGGGTTAATTTGCAACAGACTGGTCTGATCGACGAAAGTAGACGATTGTTTTGGTAAAGCCCAAGCCCAATTGAATTGCATGAGAATTTTTAAACATAAGATAGATATCATAGGGCCCAGTTTCTTCTATAAATCCTAGCCATTTAGATCAGTTTCTTCTAAAATCCAATCCATTTATTTGTTTATGATCATACACGATGGAATGAAATTATGTCAATCCTAGTCATAATAATTTAACCAGACAAAAACTAGATGATGATGATTTGCTCTAATTGGTTCTTAACACAATGCTTCAAAATTTATCTTCTCCAGATGAAGGATAGAGGAGGAGGAAGAAGAAAAAAGTGTATTAGCTTCTTTTTAGTTTAATTTACAAAATAAAAATAAAAAAGCTGTATTAGCAATCACTTAGATTAATGTGTTGTATGTGACTGTGGTTGAAAGATTTGTTACGAATTTCCTAAGCATTACACTCAACCCAAAATGTCACATTATATATTTTGTTATAAATTCATGTTATGCGCATGTACAAAGTATAATATACCAGTTTTAAAAAAAAGTATAGTATACTATAATCTTCTTTGTCTCTGAATTGAATTCGTGAAACGTATTATGCATGTAATTGTTTTTGATAACTTAAGAAAATGTTGCCGTCCAAACAAAAAAAAAATCTTATTTTCCCATAGTTAAACTTTTTATTAAAACAAACAAAAGCGGGGAAAAATCGGACCCGGAAAAAAATTAGAGAGAAGAAAAGTCTGGGAAAATTAGAAGAACAACGCGTACAGATTTTTCTACCTCTCAAACTTTTTCTCGAGATTTAGATATCTTTTCTCGGTGATCAGCGACGCACTGATTAGATTCGAACGAGGATTCGTAATCCCAGGTAGCTGAAATATCCATCCATCATTCATCTCCTTTCTCGATTTTGCTACCTAGATCTACTTCTTCCACACCTAAGTGTTTTGATTCGTAATTTCGATCTCTGTAAACGCCGCTAGCTGTAATTGGATGATATCTTTCTCTCTGCTCATCGTTAGATCTTAGAAGGAGTGATGATGCTTGAATGTTTACCGCGTCTTCTCCTGACTTGAATTCTATGTCCACTAGCTTCTTCGTATTTTGTTTAGTTTGGAAATTGAACTGCGTAGCATCGTTGATTCATCGTCTCTAGCTCACTTAGGTGTTCGTTTTGAAATTTGGATTTTATCTACAGATAAGCTTTGATTGGAATGTGCTGAGGAACACTCTAAGATGGGGATTTTCGATGGTTTGCCTGTTCCCTCCGATAAAACTGTAAGTCCATTTTCTTAGAAGAACCACAAGTTCAGCCCTCAAAGGAGAAATCATTTAGTTCAACGATTTATAGGGACGTTAAGTATGTCGGTAGTTTTATTTGAAGAAGTGATTGATATCATGGCTTATAGGAAACAGACTGTAATTATCACTGCTCTTGATTTTGTTTTTCTTGGAGTACATGTGCTTGTGTGCCTGAGTGATGAGGGTTATTGCAGTACCTTAGGGAGGAGCTGGCACGAATAGATGAGAGCTGGGCTGTTCCACGCTTCGACTCCCTGCCGCATGTTGTCCATATCATTACGTCTAAAGACCGTGAAGCTGACATTCTTTTATTAAGGGAGCAAAGTGATGTTGTCGAGGAGGTTGTGGATGAAGTCGTCCATGCTTATCATGGTGGTTTCAACAAAGCCATTCAAAACTACTCACAGGTTTCCTATATCTGACCTTTTTTTTTCCTAAAGCAGTAACCAGATATATATGTCCCATATGATTTGACGTAATGATATTTCTCATCAGATCTTGCGACTATTCAGTGAGTCCACTGATAAAATAGGCGACTTGAAGCATGAGTTGGGAGAAGCAAAGAAGAGCTTGGGGACACGCAATAAACAATTACACCAGTTGTGGTACCGTTCTGTTACATTGCGCCACATCATCTCACTTTTGGATCAAATTGAGGGCATTGCTAAGGTTGGTTGGATTACTCCTAACATTTCTTAGTTGATTGTTGTGTGGACAGTTGCTTGCTATGTATTTGAACTTTTTATACGTCATTCATGATAGCACTCTGTATTTCTGATGATACTTTTTGTTGATATGTTTCCACTATTTGTTTCTTTTTCTGTTTTTTGCTATTTAAATGAAAGCTGCTTTCTGATGTGACAATGGGGATGCGGCCTCTTGAAATATTGAACAGGTTCCATCTCGTATTGAGAAGCTCATTGCTGATAAGCAATTTTACGCTGCTATTCAAGTGTATCTCCAGTCTTCTCTGATGCTGGAGCGTGAGGGGCTGCAAACGGTAATTTCCTAACTGCCAATGCTAACAAATGCTGGAAAAGCAATCTTACGGGAACTTTTTGGGTCTTCCTATTCATTTGTCAGTTTGATCTCTAGGATTGTTTTTATATCTATCCGTTGAATGGGATCTGTTATCATCTAATTTCGACCGGGACCTTCTGATTGTCTCTGTTCGAGAAATCTTCTGTTCACTTAGATCTTGTACTCATATATATTCTGGTACGTTCACCTAGGTTGGTGCTCTTCAAGATGTCAGATCTGAGCTAGCTAAGCTGCGGGGAGCTCTTTTCTTCAAAATTCTCGACGATTTGCATGCACATTTGTACAATAGAGGTGAATACAGGTAGGTTTCTTTTCAGCCTGTATAAATGAATTTCAGAAACAGTGCTACTTTTTATCCTTGGTTCAGTGGCCTGCTTGCTTGACACTGTGCCTCATGCACATTCGTCTGTTCTTGACCTTTTCTATGCTGCAGTTCAGTTGCGTCAAGCATATATGAAAGAGATGATGAAGTACCAACAACAACAGCTGTTGCAGCTAGTCGAATGAGCTCACAACCACTCTCTCGTAGAACACGGACACTGAAAGGTGATAGTCAGTTTGGTGTTAGAGGCCTCACAAATGGTTCACATAGAACGGGTTCTACTGAGGAAGGGTATGATTTCGCAACATTTCCCTTAAGTTGATTCTGTATGAGATATAGTAACATTTTTTCGTGTATAAAGTTTACTTTATCTGGAGTGATCATTGCCTGTTTAGTTTCGGTTCTCCACAGAGGCTCTCGCGGCTTTATTTTTGAAATAGAGATTACCATACTTGCATGGTTTCTCATATCATTTTGTGGAGGTTCTCCTTATAAATTTCGTTAATAAAAGAAAGTATGCTGTAAATTGATTATGACAGAAGTTGCTTTGTCAACCTAAGGTTGCGCGCTACCTTTGTTCTGCTTTTATAAAATTTACTTCGCTAATGTGCGTTTCTTTAATCTCGTTGTGTGTCTTAGTTCATCATTTGATGGACATGATGAGGAGGACTCTGTAGAACATGATGAAGCCACCGGAGATGGACAGACTATCAGGAATGGCACTGATAGTAAATTGCTTTCTTACCAACTTCCACCTTGGCTTTCTGATTCCTCTCCTGACGAGTTTATCGTACGTGCTTGTTACACTTAACATATCTTCTGCCCAATTTTTTCAGTGTTGCGACATTGCTTTATCTCCTGTTTCAGGAAGCAGTAAGAAAGAGTGATGATCCTCTGCATGTGAAGTATCTACAGACTCTTGTTCAGTGTCTTTGCATGCTCGGAAAAGTTGCAGCTGCTGGTGCCATTATATGGTTGGCTTTCTATTTTTTAATTTATCTAAATGGTTTTAGAATTGCTATGTTCTGCAGCTTGATATAGTTGTAGAAAATTTACTCCTTCAATATCTTTTAGTTTTAGATCGCTAGCAGTGGTTTCAATTGGTTAGTTAACTTATCACCGATGTCATCACGAGATACAATCGTTGTCAAATGTATATGTGTAATTTGTGGGACCAGTTAACGTTTATTATTCTTGAAGTTAAAGATGAATGGATAACCGATGCCGCTCAAGTTTTGCTAGTTTTCCATTCAAAAATGTTGGTGGAAATAAGTACATTCTGTTATTGAAATCGTCAAGCTTTTCTAAGTGATGTTTTTGTGTTCTCTTGCAGCCAAAGACTTCGACCCACAATACATGAGATCATAATATCCAAGATTAAAGCCCACATGGAGACTAAAAATTTGTCAAAGTCAGCCTGTAGTCAGGGTGATCGAACGGGAGCTGCGGGATTGCATTTTATCAAAGGACAGTCCGAGGCCTACAGATTATCAAAAGATAAACCACAAAATGGGATATCAAATTCTGGAACTCACCTAGCTGTGAGCCCTGTCTCGCCTCTTATGGCTCCTGGAGGCAAAGCGCAGGCTGCAGCAAAAGATCTTCTTGACTCAATTTTAGATACTATTGTCAAGATATTTGGTGAGCTATTTAACTGTTAAACTAGTCTTGATATTTTTATTTTCCCAAAGTAAAGGCACAAAATTTCTCATATTGTTGCTTCTATAGAAAATCATGTTGTTGTTGGAGAGCTTTTGGAGTTCAGGGCTTCGCAACATGACATTAACACACCGAAGTCATTGCCTACTGATGTGAATTGGAACCCCGATTCTGACGCATCCCAAGCTACTGGTGGCTACACTATCAGTTTTCCTTTGACAGTCTTACAGGTCCGCCTATTGATTTCAAAATATCTACTTTGTCGTGGAGCTAAATATTATATATCTATACTGAACGTCCTCATATGTAAGCTGATCGAAGTTTTACGTGTTACTGACTAACTGGTGAAGAGTGAATGCCAACAACTTATATGTGAAATTCTAAGAGCAACTCCAGAAGCTGCGTCTGCAGATACTGCTGCACAAACTGCTAAACTCTCAAAGAAGGCTCCCAAGAAAGATAAAAGGCAAGTGACCCCTTAGCTTTGCTAGTTCGTACATTTACGGAGATGGTTTTCTCATATTAATGGTTCCTCATATTCGTGTAGATACATAGACAACGAAACATGTCCCAAGAATTAGACATTTAAGCTTTTGTTAAGATAGGCCTAACTTTCATGTACAAAAGCATGTTTTAGTTGGGCTGTGAATCACCTGATATGGCCATTGGAAACTCTGCATTTTGTTTAGTAGTTGATGATTAATTGATGATGGTGGACTGCAGGGATGCACCTGAAGATGGGGTAACATTCACCTTTCGGTTCACAGATGCAACTGTATCGATTTCTAATCAGGGTATTAATCAATCATCCTGACGTTTTTGGTTATAATGCCTTTGGTTATAATGCCTTTGGTGGAGTTACTGACGCTATGTACTGCTAGCAGGAGCTGATCTCATTCGTCAAGGCTGGGGAAAGAGGGCTCCAAATTCATCACAGGAAGGTTATGGATCTGCAGCAGTTTTGCCTGAACAGGGAATATATCTAGCTGCATCTATTTACCGGCCTGTCCTTCAGGTTTGAATTCTCGTTCATCTAAGCTTTTCATTCATTTTCAACTGTTTTTTTTGTGGAATCATGAATTATGATCTTTTGTGTCTTGCAGTTTACAGATAAAATCACTTCAATGTTGCCCAAAAAACATTCTCAGCTTGTGTAAGTTCAAAATATCCGCGTGCCTTTACTGGCTGTCATCCTGTCAAAGCTAAACACCTTACTCATTGTCCAAAATACCTTGCCACTATTTTCACCATCGAGTTTTCAATACCTGATGCAGGAATGATGGATTGCTTACATTCACCGAGAACTTTGTGAAGGACCACCTGTTACCGACAATGTTTGTAGACTATAGGAAAGGCGTACAGCAAGCTATATCAAGTTAGTTCCATAGACTATAGAAATCTGATCATAGCGTTTTCTATTGCTACTTTAGGGTAATTCTTCTATGACGGTATATATAGAATTGCATGTTGAAAGGAGAGTTGTTAATTTGGTTCCAAAGACTTGGATTTATACCACCGCAAGGTGGTAGTAGAAGAATCTGTTTGCAGAACTAACTGAACTGTTTATCAATATAGAGTATGGATGTTTTATAAGTTAAAGTGTCTTTAAAATATTTTGCATTTAAAGATTCCGTAGCAGAAAAAAATATAGGAATAGTTGCACTTGCATATTATTAGTTATGAACATACCAGTTGTGTCAGTGCTATACCTGCCTCGATTCAAGGTTGAAAATCCATGGTTCGTAAAACTATTTTGCAGGTGCTGCCGCATTTAGACCCCGTGCACATACAACTACTTACACCCCAACCGTAGAAAAGGGTCGACCTATCTTGCAAGGTCTTTTGGCAATAGATCTCCTTGCAAAAGAGGTAAGTTTTATATGCTTTTAAACTGGAAACCAAACCTTTTTGTTGTTCATACTTTTGATTTGCCTTAAAAGAATGGATGGTTACTTCCAGTTCATCATCTAATCCATCTTTTGTGTTCTCAGTTTCATGATATTTTTGTTTTAATGAAGTCCTTGCTTTTCACTTTTTTCTAGGTTCTTGGTTGGGCTCAAGCCATGCCTAAATTTGCTACTGACCTTGTGAAGTATGTTCAGACATTTCTTGAGAGAACATTTGAGAGATGTCGAACATCATACATGGAGGTATGGATCTTACTCGTTTCTCATTTGTTGTCCTCTTCCTTTGACTCTTCTGATCTATTTATATGTTTAAATCTGGTTTAGGGTGTTGCACCTATAGCACAAAATTATACACTAAAAAGTAGCCTTGTCACAAAATTATACACTAAAAAGTAGCCTTGTCAACTTCATTGATTTTTAAAAATTTAACTGTGAAGGTGTACGAATGAGATGATATGACTATGGATTTAAAGTCTACTATGTCTTGAACAAAGTGCTAGCTTTTAGTTTGAGCTTCGTGAAAACAGACCTACTTTCATTAAATAGCAGTAGTGTTCTGTTTTGGGATTTTAGCATTGTCTTGCGTAGCCTACAGTGTAAATGTAGATGTTTTACCAGATTGTGATAAGCCCTGCAGCAGAACTTGGCATTAAATGCTTAGAAGCAATAACCTGAGAAAGTTTGATTCAAGAGAGAGGTGGAAGAACTTGGAGTTAGCCAATCTTACTTGCGCTTTTTCCATTTTTGATAAAAGTCTTCACTGTTTTTTTTTACGATTTCTCTGCCTCGAGTGTCAAGAAATAGAAAGCGATGTATTTCTTCCTTGGGCACACTTTTCTGAGCGTAAGTTTGATTATTTAATGCATCAGGCTGTACTGGAGAAGCTCAGTTACAGGCTCATTGGGAGGCATGATATTGAGAGATTGATGCGACTTGATGCGGCAAGTGCTTGTTTGCCATCTCAACTTGGCCATTCTGTTTCTCACTCTGAGGCTGTTGGCTCCGAAGTAGAACTCACTGAATTATTCTTAAGTTTGCCGTCTATCAAGCAGGTAAATATCATGTGTTGTCTGAAACTTATTCTAGTATGAATTTGTCAGCTGGTGAAGATTATTTAAGTAACTGTGTTTCTTACAGGATAATCTAATTCGTGATGACAACAAACTCATTTTGTTAGCCTCTCTTAGTGACTCGCTTGAATACGTGGCAGATTCTATTGAGAGGTGAGTTCTTCTGGATCAGATTCTTTATGCATGCCTCTTCCTATCATGTCTTAAATCTTAATACGTGGCAGACTCTATTAAGTAGGGCTACCTACAGAGACTAGGCTAGATTAATTGCTGTTTTTTCTTTCTCAAAATTTAAAAATGAAAAACTAAAAACATTTGCGTTCAGTGTAAAAGAGAAACTTGCATAGTCTGATAGGTCTTCCTTTAAGTCCTCACTTCCTTCTCTAAGTAGCAAGCAAATGAAAACTCTTTCTGAAGTTTTGATTTCCCAAAATCTTTAGGCTTGGACAAGCAGTTCCTCGTGCAGCAAGTCAAGCTGAAGGTAATAGCAGGAATCAAGCAACTTCTCCAAGGAATCTGGCATCATTTGCTGATGAGTACAGAAAACTTGCCACCGATTGCCTTAAGGTTCTTCGTGTTGAGATGCAACTGGAAACAGTCTTTCATCTTCAGGTATGTGATGTGAATGTTCCCTTTGTTAGGAAGGTGGCATGGTTATGAGAAGTTGTAAAACTTACGAAATACTATGGTGTTGAAAAAGGAAATGACAAATCGGGAATATTTGGAGGATGAGGATGCTGAAGAGCCAGACGACTTTGTGATTTCTCTTACTTCACAGGTTGATTATATAACTTCAATAAACCATGTTTAGTTTCATAGCTATCAAATATTCGTTATCACTCTTCTGCTGAGAGAACCTAGTTAGCCAAATGATGAAGTGGTTTTAATTTACTGCAGTGAGTTACATTCTTGTTTAGTGTGCAATCTAGTTTTGAACTGGTTTTGCGAGATTCCATTCCTATAATTCTGCACCAAGTTTATTTACCTTTTCATTTTTTCTTTTAAAACAGATAACACGTAGGGACGAGGGAATGGCGCCTTTCATCTCTGGTGAGAAGCGCAATTATGTTTTCGGTGGCATTTGTGGGACTGCTGCAAATGCGTCCATTAAGGTACACTTCTTTTTTTATCTTTGAAACCTTTTTTTTATTTACTTGCATTAATAAGATCTTTGGTACTTCTATTTCACATGTCAATATACCATGTCACAAATCTAGACCTAACAATTGATCATCATCCATCCTCTAAACCGTTGAAAGTCTCTTACTACGTATTTTTCTAGGCTTTGGCTGACATGAGATCCATCAACCTTTTCGGAGTTCAACAAATTTGTCGGAACACTATAGCATTGGAACAGGTAAAGATCAGTCCTATTTAGGTGTCTAGTTCGCTATTTAGAACCGGTTTCCGATAGCATTTCACTGTTGTCATCCGTGTGTATTATACATCGCAGGCCATGGCAGCTATTCCATACGTCGATGGTGAGAGTGTACAACAGAACCTAGATCGTGTCCGTACTTATTATGAACTACTGAACATGCCATTTGAGGTTAGCCAAAGAATTTATTGTTTCTTCTTGGGTTTGTCCATCGCTTTTCTTATACTCAGATGGTTTACCTGATTCTATGCAGGCGTTACTTGCATTCATAGCGGAACATGACCAAATGTTTACACCCACAGAGTCTGTTTCCTCAACTTCGATTACTTATAATAACCCAAACTTATCGAAATAAACACAAGATTGAGTCTAATACGATTTCTTTTGGGGTTGCAGGTATTCCAATCTCTTAAAGGTCAATGTTCCTGGAAGGGATACTCCTCCTGATGCTCAAATCCGCCTTTCCGAAATTCTTTCTCACTAAATATCAAAAACTCTTCGAGCCATTCGCGGAGTACCATGAAACAAGCAAAGCTTCTCCAGCAGCCAATCTGTTTCGTTATTATCGTAAGCTGCAGAGCAATCAATGTTTAAATCCCCGAAAGGAGAGGCAAGACGACGACATAAAAATTGTATATCATCTTCGTTCTTCTACTCCGGTAAAAGTACGATTCCGTAATTCATTCAGTGTGTTTGTTCCTTTCTTGTCTAGTTTCGCGAGTATATTGTTTTATGGTGTTGTTGAATACGGAACCAAGACCTTTCTTTGAGAGCTTTGTTTTGTGTTTTAAATTCTTTGGTAGCGAGTTTGTTTGTATAAAATTTTCTAAGATACAAGCGATGATTACAAAAGCCGAGAAAGCCACAAATCTATCTCCCATTCATCTTGATTTGGAACGTTATAGACTCACGCTCGTTTATAGAATCATATTTTCAAGGTGAAATCAGAAATTCTCTCTTTGGTTTACCGAAGCATGACTTTGGAATGCACTTTGAGATTTTCCTTTTGGACAGTAGCGGAGCTGGGTGTATAACGTTCCAAATACTGAGCTTGTAAAACCTGTGTTGATTTCAGCTTTGACTCTCACTCCTGATTGTACTGTTGTATAAAGCATGAAATGAATTGCGATCACAGAAACATAATCTCTATAATAAACTTGAGAAAAAAAATGTAAATCCACCTTTTAAAGACATAACAGTGTGTTTAATCAATAAACACTTCAGTAGTCGCAGTATTATTCCATCCGTATAGCCAGTATTTTATTCCTTGTCGCCGGTGGCTACCCAAGAGCCAACAGTTGAAAAATAGAAGAAAATAATAAATTCAATTAGAGTAGTTTAAAGATCTTGCTCAGAGGCAGAGCTTTTAGTTGTGTTTGCCGTCGTTAAACTGTGCGTTTTTGGAAGACTTGAAAGTTTGAAGAAACTCTTTAGCCTTCTGCAACTCCTGCTTCTCCCTCGACTTGTCCCACTTGTGTTCACTCGCTAGAATCTCCACCACACGCTGCAACGCCCTCGCCGCTGCGTCTGTGTCCAAGAACGCTATTCTACATCTCCTTGCTATGAAATCAACAGCTGACTCGCAGTACTCGTGCCTTGCACAGTAAGCAACCTCTGCTTCCAGAAACGGATGTCCATGTGCCAACCGTTTCCCCAAACCCTCCTCCTGCATTTAAAGAACCAGAACCAGATCATAAACCGGATGTAGTCAATCCCCTAAACGTTATCAAGATGGAAGACCATAACCGAACCTGAGCAATGGTGGCCACTCGGTCAGCCATTGAACCATAGGCATGAGACAAATGCTTAGCAGCAGCTGTGTCCATTGCTCCAGGAACCACTTTACCACCATATGTTTTCTTCATGCGCACGTATTGCTGCGCAAGAGCTGTGAAAGAAGATGGTTCCCATCCATAAGAGCCTAGAATCTGTAGCTTCTGTGTTACACATTCGTTGGTTGGACTCAGCTTTCCAGATTTGATTGCTGCATCAACCGCATCTTCCGCCATACTGAAATAAATTCACAGTGAGCAAATTGATAACAAAACCTTACAAACATTTTGCTAACAACTCCCTCACCTTCGATAAGTAGTCCATTTTCCACCAGTGATTGTGACCAGACCAGGGTTCTCCTCGAAGACAACGTGGTCTCTGGAGATACTCTCTGTGCTCTTTGCTGTCGGATCCATGGCCAATGGACGGATACCACTCCAAGCAGAAAGCACATCAGTACGTCGAACCTAGTGATAGATAATAACTGTTTACGAGAGATGTGGTCCAGAGTTAAACTGACTATTCTATCTCTAAGCTGAATCTGGACATACCTTAATGTTAAGATAGTCGCTGATTGCATCCAGTATAAACTGAATCTCATCCTCATGAGGTTCAGGAAGCGGAGTGATTGATGTGTTAGAGTCTGTAGTGCCTGCTACTGTTCTTCCCAACCACGGTAACATGAACACAACACGACCATCCTTAGTTTTAGGGACTATCAACCCCATCCCTTGTGGAGAATAGTAATCAGGGAGCACGATGTGTACACCGCTGCTTGGACATATCATCGGTTTCTTATCTTCATCAACCATCTTCCTAATCGAATCACAGAACGGTCCAGCCGCATTAACAACCACTTTCGCATAGCTATCAAACTCTTTCCCTGTCAAAATAAAACATCTCATCAATAACTGCACAGACCAGAGGGAAGTTGCTACTAGTGACTGTACCTGTGAGATTGTTACGAACCCTAGCACCAATGATTCTCTTAGTAGCATCATCTGTAATAAGCGAGACAACCTCAGCATGATTGAGAACAGCAGCACCAGCCAACGCAGCCGTACAAGCCAACCCCACATTAAGACGCGAATCATTCATCTGCCCGTCGTAATACACAACAGTGCCCCTCAAGCTCTTGTCTTTCCCTTTCCTCGCGAGAGTCGGGAAGAGCTCAGCAGACTCCTGAGCAGAGTAATACCTGGAGAGATGCAACAAGCGCGGTCCCGCGACCAAGTCGTACATCTTCAGTCCCATCCAGAAGTAGACAACTTCGAACCAGTCGAAACAAGGCGTCATACAAGGTAAAGCATGGCAGAGATGTGGCGCGTTCTCGATGAGCTGTTTACGTTCTTCAAGCGCGTGGAATACAAGCTTTAGCTGTCCGTAATCAAGATTGAAAACAGCTTTCTCCAAGTACCGAACACCTATTCAAAGAGACGACGCATCAAGCTCAATGTGATGCAGCATAGATTTAAACTAATCAACTTTTATTTTGTATTTTATTTATTTTAATACTTTTCCTACTTTATTAAAAATACAGATTTTCATATAAATAAGAGAACTTATTGTTTTATTTAATTGTTATTAATCAACCCTTACCTCCATGGATAAGCTTCGTCGAGCGCGAAGATGTCCCAGAGGAGAAATCCTCGCGCTCCACCAGACCTACACGGAGGCCACGCGTCGCGGCGTCGAGAGCGACTCCAGAGCCAGTGGCTCCACCGCCAATGACGAGGACATCGAGAGGATCAGAGGCGGTGGCTCCGATCAGAGCAGACTCTTGAGCGGATCTAGAAGGTACGGAAGCGCCGGGATCGCCGATCCTGCGCCTCAAGGAATCCAGAACCGGACCACCGCCGCCGCCTCTGTCGCTGGAGGCGACAGAGGGAGAGAGGTAGACAGCGCCACCGGATGCGGCGGCGATTGCGGCGGCTCCGATGGATAAACGGCGGAGGGAAGAGAGTGGTGACATGGAGGAGGGGGAGAGATCTCAGAGGATTGCGTTGGGAAGCGAAGCGATCATGGGAATGGGAAGGAGATGAGTCTGTGAAATGATAATGCCAAAAATGGAACGGAGACTACTGTAATGGAAAATTATCCTTGGTTTTACGGTTTCACCCTCGCAGATAACCGTGACGTATGTGGATAAGGGGGTGTTTACGTCATTTACTGCGAATTAGAGTTCCGTGGTCTGAGGGACAGTTTGACTGGAGTGAAAAAAGAGTTTATTGACTTTTCTTGTCTTTTAAAAAGGGGGGTTTGGCTAGGCTGTTAAAACGTAAATTGTGCGTTTAAAAGTAGTTGTAGATCAATGGGTTTGGGCCAGATCTTGAAAAATATGTATAGTTACCAATAGATTTGGGCCTGATATCGAAAAAACATTATTACATACAGTAATTCGGTTCGAAAACAATCTTAACTAGATTTTGACCCGCGCTTTGTAAGCGCGGATATCTTATGATGAATTTTTTATTAATAGATTAATAAATTTTTTGTTAGTTTGTAAGAATTTTTTGTATTTCAAATATTTTTGCAGTTAAATCAATACTTTTAAATACGACATTGACCCGTGGTCAAACCAGATCCGATAATTCGATTTATCTTTTAAGAAATATCCATATTTAGAATGTGTAGAAACCACTGAAACCCAATATTAATCGATTGAACTAATAAATGACCGATATGTAGTCCAAATATATTTAAATTGTTATAGTTTCATAATTTATTATTTTTATTCCAAGTTTTAAGGTTCGATGTTTAGCAATTTTATGAAATTATGACGTTTCCACCAAACTTTTATAGCAAAAATGATAGATATTAAATAATAAAAAACTATAAATATGTCTTGATCATATTAATATTTTTATATAATTTAATACAACTAACATTTCTATAATTATCTTGTGTAATTTATCTTTTTAATTATTTGGGTCATTGTATAATCGGTTTAAATTTGTTATTTACAATTAGTGTTAAGAATTTTTCTTAAGAAAATATATCTTCTTAACGTTTTGCATAGGTATTTTTTATTATTTATTGCAAAATGTAGTTATTTTCACGTATAGTGTTTATATAAATATATTTTATGTAATGACTATTATTGAATGATTATGTTACTTTTCTAAATGATATAAACATTATTTAGAAAAAAAAATCCGTTAATTAAATGATTTGCAATTTATTGAAATGTTTTTGTAGTATCTAAACCTGTAAAATTATTTTTTGGTTTATTTAGTTGTTTTTTATAATTATTATCGATATGATAAAAATATTAGAATTGTATTTTAGGAATTTTTGTTTACCTTTTTTACTTAGTTTTTTTAACAACTTTTTTGCTTAGTTAGTTATTTAACTATTAGAATTAATCAAACAAATGTTTTTATATTAGAATCATATTTTGTAGAATTGATATATTAGAATTGATATATTTTTTATTGAAAAAGATTTTAGAATTGATATATTAGAATCATATTTTTAAAAATAATTTCTAAACCATTGAAAGAAAGAAAAGTTCTAAACCACTGGCCCAATATAAACTATTTATCAGTTTATATGTTCTATACATGTACTCTAAACCTTTACGAATTCGATTAGGATAACTTTTGGAAGATATGCTTTTTTAAAAAAAGTTTTCCATACTGATATAGACTCGTTGCTATCCTAAAAATTCAAATACTAACCACCCATCATGAACCTTGCAGATTAGTACCTTCAACACTCAATTCTTTTCAGTTTTCACCAAACCTTCTAGAGAGCTAAAGTTAGTGTCTATGACGCCACCAAGAGCTCCCTTTGGTTGCTCTCCATGACCTTGCTGTAATATGTTACAAACACACACTATTAAGCACAGAACAATAATGGAAAGATACATAAAGAGACTACAAAGAGACTACAAAGTACAAACTCACGTTGACAGCAGGAAGGTTCTTCCAGAAATGAGTGGTCACATAACTTGTACATCTATCTTATTAAAACAGAAGTACATATATAAAAATACCCTTAGTTTTCAAATTTAATTACACTTCTTGCCATTGAGAATTAAATTGAGTTTCCTATTTAAATACTTGTATTTTCAGTTAGATTAATGTGTTTCTTTTTCTTTCCTATTTTAATGATTGTCTTTTTCAGTTAAATTAATGTGTGTTTTTTTCTTTCCTATTTTAATGTTTGTCTTTTTAGTTAGATTAATGTATTTTTTTATTTTTTCAACAATTAATGATACTTTAAAGTTATATTTTTGTCAACTTAAAGTTGTCTAAACTATTTGAAAATATAAATAATAGTCAAAAGTAAACATGTGAAGTAGATAAACAATAATCAAACACCAAAAATATTTAAAATATATATTTATTCTCCATCCAAATATTGAAGTTCAACCTATTTTTTAATTTTTAGTTTAGGTATTTTGGCTTACATTACTCAAATTTATATGTTTTGATAAAATTAAAGTATATATAAATTTTGAAAATTTTAAAATAATTCAAACGGGTTATCTGTAACCGAACCGAACCAACAAATACCTGAATCAAACTGAAACCAAAATTTATAAATATTTGAATGTTGCTGAAATCTTTAAACTCGGGAATCTCAAACTCAAATAGATTTTAACCGAACAGTGGGTATCCAAATACACATCCCTAACATAGTCAATGTAAAATGATCAAGTATTACAAAGACATCATTTAGTATAAATGAATAAAAACTAAAACAGAAAATTAATACCCGTGCGGTCGCACGGATCAAGATCTAGTTAGAAATAAAGCTAATGGCTTTCATTCTTTAGCACCAGTCACACACAAAAAAAAATTATTCTCCATTGCTTCACGTGAAAACATCAAAAACAGAGATAAAACCCAAAACTTTTGCTCCATTTTTTTGGGTTTCCTTAAACTAACAATCATATATATATATATATATATATCTGGTTCTGAGCTCAAGACTCAGCAGCCTTGAGTATCTCCTAAGCCAGCTTTCATTATTAATCAAAATTTGAATCCGCTCTAGAAGAGATTCCTTCTTAAAATCAGACTATACTCACTACAACTAAACTAATCATCAAAACCAGATTTCTCTACTAACTCGAGTACTTTACAACTAAACTTCTAACTGAGCTTGATGGATCAAAAGAGTGTAACTTTTATATTTACCTATTCTGGTATTCTGCAACTGGAAGCATCTTTCTGTAACTTAATTTAATCAGCTATAGTTTGTTTCATTCAAGCGGCTAAGCCTAATGGGTAATTACCAGTACGAAGTCCGTTGGGCTTTTCTTAAGCGCGGAGTTTAATAAACTTTCGGGGATAATTCATAAGAAATAACTAAACAATGTTAAAATCTTAGTGTAAATAATTTGATATCTGAAGGTCGATGAAAAGAGCAAGTACCATACAGATTGACGTATATATTTTGTATATAAACTGGGTAGATAATCTATATATAATAGCAAACCATTGATGATGTCATCAACTTTTTATAGGAAAAAAAAAACTGAATCCAACAGTCAGATTTCTTCTTTATTTTTGATCTAACGGACATAAAATTCTATTGCTCTGAGTGGCTTACGTCACCAAAAACTGTTGTATTTAGCCGTCTTTCCTCTCATCCTCAAACAACGCAACCCTTCAATCACACCTCTCTCTGATCAATATATGTACTCTATTTAGCATCTTTCCCTGAATCGTTTTAGCCTCAAACATCACAATCCTCTCTGATCAATATATGTATATATACGCTTCATGTTTTTTCATATGATGCAAGGTAGTCACTCAGCAGACGTCTCTTCTATGGGACACTTCGCAAACGCCGTCTTCATTTCGTGCAGTGGGGTATGGTAGGAATTTATGGGAACGTTTGAGGACGAGCGAGTTTACAGTTTGACCGGAGGACCTAGAATCATCATGCTTCTATATATATACCAAATTTGCTGAAGAAGACAACATCAATTAAGGTTTAAGAAAGCGACTTAGGTTTCCTTTATGAGTGTTTTCTTTTAGTTTTTTTTTATATCTCGTTTTAAGGTTTTAACAAAAGCACTCTTGTTTTTTTATCAACGTTTCGCGGTTTCGGTAATACTTAATGTTCTATAATTATGCCCTGTTCGTTGCTTGAATGAAGTCTCAAAAACGTGCGATCACAAATATAAAAGGATTTAAAGTGACAAATCAGCAACTGGTTAACATTATGATTTTGAGGATGCATAAACCTGCCGCTTACGTCACATAATACATGTGTATGAGCCGCTGAAAATTACAGCAGAAAATAAAAATGGTGAAAACACTACCACCGACATCCCCGGCGGCAACCGTACAAACAACACGCTGCATCAAATTGATCTCCAGACTCTCAAGCTTGTTATTTTTTGTCGCTGGACTCTGACGCTGCATTCAAGTAGCGAACAGGGCCTCATAACCTTGAAAACACAAATAGAGTTACTTTTTGCTCAATTGTTAAACTTCTTCGGATGTTTCTCTCATGTATTCAACTTCAAGGTTCAATATCTGTTTATATGCTAATGGGCAGGACAAAACAAGATACACAATCATAAACATTCTTTTCAGCTTTTTTACTTGCTCTTCTCTATACTATTTTGTGTCGCCTGAACTCTAAAAGCAAGTCGCCCTTTTCTTTTACTTTTCTCTTTATTGTAAGCATTTTCTTTGACTCATATGTCTCATGTCCTTCACCTTTCTTGTAGACTGTTATTATATATGTGATGTGTGTTTGTCATAAGTCATTCTCCATCTTGTCATATCCTTCTATCATCGCCAAGCATGTATTGGAGGGGAGAACACAAAAGCTTACTCCAAGGAAAAAAACATTAGCACCAGCAGTTAGCTATGAATGGTTTAGTTTTATGCTTTTCTACTTGTAAAAATTGTAGTGGATTCAAATAGGTTTTGTAATGAAAAGAGGACTCATATCAGCTGAGATCGAGGAGACACTTATACGGTGGCAAAGCTATTGATAATGATGGGGGAGATCGAGCCAGTGACAATGGAGGTGGAGTTACATATACAACCTCATATTTGTATATCTTATTTTGTAACTACAAACAAATTTAATTATATTTTTTGTATTTTATTTAATTATTTTATTTTATTGATTCTATAAAATTACATTTTTCTATTAAATTGTATAAGTTAGCCACAACACATCTTGGGGCAATTAAGTGAAAATAACTGCAGTCACGATTGTGTGTAATTGTGGACAATATAGCTACAAATATAATCTCTTGCTATGTGTAGAAATTAGCTATAAATAACATTGTGGCTATGTTATAAGAAAAATGGCCATGAATCGATCATAAAAATGCCTTTTATGTCACTGATAAAGACGATAGCCCAAAGGCAGTGTTTCCAAACTCGGACCAAATCGATCATAAACTGGACAACAATATGGATTGGATTAATGTTAAAATCTAACTAAAATTGAACCAGTTAAAACTCTATGTTTAACCATTAAAAATTCAGGAATCGACAATACAATGAATCGGTCAAAATCTGGTTCGTATATAAAGTAAAATTTTGTTGATCAAACAATTAAATTTTCCTTTTAAAAAAAAGTAAAAATAAGTTGAAAAATTAATAAAGTATAGTTTTTTTTTACGTCTTTGCTAGTCACAAATACTATTTTACATGTCAAGATACTGTTTTTTTTGTCTACTTCTCACTTATGTTCAAAACTTTAATAATTGAAATATTTATGTTTTTGAAATTTGTATAATTTATAAAAGAACAAAACACTTGTTTTATATCAAAACATAGGTTTTTAACTAATGTGTATATAATTTTTTAAAAGGTGATGAAGATATAAAGTGATAAAGATCTGGAGGATAAAGTTTAAATGTGTTTTTCATATTGATTTTATATTTGAACTATTAAATTATTTTATTACTTTTGTTACATTTCAGTTGTTATTTTTAAGTTTTTATCAACATTATGACTATTGAACATTTTATTTGATATGATCTATCTTTTTAAAAATATGCATATTATTTAAAAATATTGTTAAATATAATTTTCGAACCCGGTTTGAATCCGATTGAATTATAATAACCCATGTGACCTAAAATGGAGAAAAGCTTGAGAGAGAAAGAGAGATGAATATATTTTTTTGCTTGTTTAACAATTTTTGTTTTTGTTTTTTGAGAACTTTAAACTATTTTAGCATTTTATTTTCATTATATAATATGTACATATATAATATATCTCGCCAATTTTGTGTACGATAAAAAGAGTTGATAAATATGTGAGATAAATGAAATAGAAATGAATAAGTAATAAATATAAATATTACATATATATTATTAATATTTCAAAAAATAATTTATATTTTTAGTAAAGTATTTATATGCTTGTTTTAAAATTATATTTTTTTGTTTTTTAGAACTTTTAAACTATTTTAGCATTCTATTTTCATCATATAATATGTACATATATAATATATCTCGAAAATTTTGTGTATAATAAAAAGATTGATAAATATGTGAGATAAATGAAATAGAAATGAATAAGTACAAAATATAAATATTAGATATATATTATTAATATTTCAAAAATAATTTAAAGTTTTAGTAAAGTATTTATATGTCCGCGCATTTGCGCGGGTTCGTTTCCTAGTTATAGTAATATAAATGAGATCATGATGTATATAGCCTAGTGATTAATTTGTGATAATACTGACCAAGTACCATACAGATTTGTATCCGCATAATGTACATAATTCACCTAGTGATGAGATCACATACACTAAAGACGAGTTTATAAACTCAATTTTTTTTAAAAAAATAACAAAAAGACATAAAAATGAAGATGATGATGATGATGATGAGTTTATCGAATTTGATAGAAGTGACAGTTTGGAAGAAATTAGCAGATAGGAGAATACGTACCAGAGTTGAGAAGAATCTTACACTGCTGCTGATGTTGCTGATACACTTGTTGTCAGAGATGAGTCAAGTAAAAGATAACCATATGCAGTCGCTCCCAACTTCAGGTGGAAGTGGAGAATCAGTCTGATGTCATGCATTACATACCCAATGGTCATAATAAGAAGGCTTTGCGTCAGCAGAATACTGCTATAACAGAGCCAAACGATCACTTGTTTTCTGCAAATTATGGTGGAGTTATGGAACAAGCCTTGGTGCTTCTACGGTTGGTTCCCACGGACAGGTCAACATCCCTAAACGAACCTCCTCTTTCAGCGAGAGTCATTACTCAACTTCAAGACTGCTCTAGATTGAGAGGCCTGGGCTTATCTGATGTCAAGTGCAAATATCAATGGAACGGACTTCTCCACAGCTGGTGGTTGATTTGGAGCAGCAAGCTCGAATGGTGCAAGAGCTTGATTGGTTCGGTCTTGAAATGTGTTCATGATCAGAACGGTGTTCATGTGATCCAGAAATGTATAGAGCGTCTTCCTCAGGATTGTATACAGTTCATTTATTTCCTCATTTTTATGGGAAAGTCTTGGCTCTTTCAACACACCCTTACTTAATGGATGTCGTGTAATCCAGTTTATATTTAAGTCAGTAAATAAATGTATTTTGGATTTACACTGGCTTAAGTTAAAAGTTAAAACCTCATTTTGGTTGTGAAGCATTGCTGTTTAATTATCTAAAGCAATGGCTTATCTTAGGTCTTACTCTATAGTCTACAGAAAAAGATCAATGTAAAATATCCTGAGGCTCAATATTCATTGTTTCTAAGCACTGACGTTTTGAATCGAACATTATGCACCCATCAAAGTCTCAAAGAGCGAGGGATTTGGTTCATCTAATAGCAGCAATTCCAACATCTGTACCAAAACTATGTATAATGTATCAGCCAACACTATCTCATGCACAACCGAACCTGCTTCTTCTTCTTCTTCTTTACATAAATATAATGTGGTGAGAATCTCATTTCCAAATGATATCGCCCAAGAAGCGCAGAGCAGGGACACCTCTGATCTCCATATCGACCAGGGGAGCCTCCATTAATGTCAAAGCAGAGAGTTCCGAATCCTCTCGTATCATATCTAGAGCGCGCATCTGGTCCTGCACGTTCATTTTTGTCACCGTTTACATGCACTTCACTACAACAAAACATAAATGGACAAAAAACTCTCTTTGATTCTTTGGATTGAGGAGAAGTCTATCCGTGTATATAATACCTTTCTCTTAATGGAACAAAATTTGCAATCCGAGGAGGAGGGAGGGAGAATCTGATTAACAACAAGTCTTTTGACGGGGACACTTTCTTTCTTCAAGGAAGCACTTAATCTAGAAGACTCGCTCACAGCCATTACCTATCGAGATGTCAATGAACATTAAGATATCTTAATTTTGAAATGAAAATGTCTTTTAACAATGCATACCGTTGGGATAGTGACAATGACGAACTCTGTTGACTCTGTGTTACGAAAAAGCTCGCGTACTTTAACCATCCTTTCTCTTAGTCTTTCCAATTTGTCAGCCTTTTCACATCCGCAGAAAATTTTAGAGAAGGAATTGAAACAGTGTCATCACAGAGTATATACACATACGACTTACAGCATCAGGCTGGTTATCTTCTTTCCCAAACACTGATTTGATTGCTGATGTAGCTGAGGTTATTTTCTTCCTAAGCTGTAAAAATGCAGAAGAGAGACAAAGGTCTCAGAAACTGAGAAGGTAAAGTAAATGGTTTTATCTGACATCTCCACCCCCACCTTCAGGATTTTACCTATGGACGCGTCTAAGAAGTCTGGTAAGGAGAGTAGTCTCAGTGTATGCCCCTGTAAGTAGCAAAGCGATTTGTCTTAACAGTAATTTTGACTAATTTCCAGTACAAGTTATACATACTCACAGTTGGTGCAGTATCAAACACGATTCTAGTGAACATGTTATACTCAGGTGATTCCAAGAATTGAATGACCTGTGAACACCCTTTGAGAGACTATCAGCAGAGACAAAAAAAAAATCAAAAGAAGGATCAGAGAATATATATATAAAACCTTAGAGATGGCAATGGCTTCATCCAATCCAGGAGGCGGTGTGTCTAGTAATTCTCCAAGTTTAAGTTCTCCCAACTTCATCAACCCTCCCAAGAAAAAAAAACAAAGTCAATATCATATAATGATTAGTATCAGAAACAATAAAGCTACTTACACAACTACCTGTTCAACAAGCATCCCAAGTCCCATACCATCCATAAAGTCTTTAACCTCAGTTCCTTCATTCATCTGGGAGGCGCTACGAAACTCTTCTCTAGCCTTCTCAGGGTTTATCTGTTCAAAATCAAAAACTCTTATTTTTTTTTGAAGTGTTAAAGAATCATCAACGAACCAAAGATGCTGTCCTAAAAAAACATATATCCACATACTTCAAGAGCAAACAAAGGAGAGTCAGGTCCTTCAACAGGCACAAGCATTCCTCCAGTCAAATCCTAACAACAGAGACAGCTAAACCAATCATAAACCAAATAAAAAAAAGTCACATTCTTTTATACTTTTACCTGAGCAAAAGAATCGCTAAGTGAGTGTGCTGGATCTGTGGACACAAGGAGAGTCGGGTGTGCGTTGTTGGCGAACCTCACAGCTAAAGAAGCAGCGCAGCTGGTCTTGCCGACTCCTCCTTTCCCTCCGAGCATGTAGTACTTCCGTTTCGTGCCGGAGACCATCTCCTTGGAGCGAGTTTCTATGTTTGACAGGGAGAGAGAGAATCATCGCCGGGGAGATTGTGGATGAGGAGAGACTTGTTCGAGGCGAGAAAGAGATGAAATGAGTTGTTGGAGGCGAGAATCTGAGTTTGCATAGAGAAGGAGGAGAAGATGATAGTAGTAGAGAGGACGAAAGATTCGCCATTTTTTCTTTTTGCGTCTGCTTCTTCTCTCTTCTTTCGACTGTTATCGTGTCTATGTTGCAACACACACATAAATAATGAAGACTTTAATGTTCTTTTAGCACACTGATTTGGAAAAAGAGGTGGAACCTTAGAGAGAAGTTAGAGAGGAGAGAGGAGTAGATTGGGTTTTTCTTTTCCTGGCTCACGTCGTCGGCCGGACTCTTTCTGGATCATTTCCCTTTTGTTCTCTCGGTTGGCTTCTCTTTTGTTTCCGTTGGTGCATTGTATTTTTGATGGCCGGTCGGCTCGAGCGACCGCCGTGGCTCCTGTTCCGACAAAGGAGAACAGTCGGCTAAAGTTTCCGCGTCGCTATACTCTTCTGTCGACAGCGGCTCTAGTTTTTCTTTGCGGTTTTTAATTTAAGTTTTTCCTTTTTTCTTGATTTCTTTTCTTCGGTGCGTTTGTGGGTTTCGGTTAAACTCACGTCGTGGACGGTGGAAGTTTTCCGGTGTAAGGCTTGTCGAGAGTGGTGAAGCTTCATCTTGGGTCTGTAGCAATGGATTGAGGGCGAGATCTCGTTAGAGCGATTGATTCTCGCCGATATTGGATCCCCCGGTTTCGTAAGATGGTTGCGGTAGAGTTAGATGGAGGATTGGAGTTCCGATGTGGTCCGGCGGTCCGAAGATCTGGTCGCCGGAGAAGACTAGAAGCGTGGGCGGTGGTGAGTCGGCCTGACAACACGTGTTCCCTCGACGTCGAGGATAGCAACACGTGTCCGTGCTGTTCTTCGGTTTGATCGACGAGGCGGCGGCATCACCTTTCGCTTAGTGATTAGGATTTTTAAAGTGGACCGGCTTGTTTAAAGGCCCATTTGAGTTCCGAGTTTGAGACGAGTTTTTTGGACTTGTATTTTGTTGTATTTGTTGTATTGGGCTTGGTCCCTTTTTATTATAAAAATCATTGACTGAAAAAAAAAATGTTCTTTTAGCATTACATTATAAAAAAAGTAACAGAAGCTTTATGTGTCTACACAAGAAAATCTAAAAAGACACAAAAACATGTGAATTTGCCAAGGTCAATGAGAGAGTGTTAGTTAAGACTTTAAAGGATAAGCTTCTATGTTTCTTAGCTTTCTAACTTAACTTGCGCTTACTTAACATGTTTTAGTGTTTTTTTAATTGTTTTTTTCTGCTTGAGAGTAATGTGAATCTTGTACATATATAAGGCAAAGAATCTTATGTTTGGATGAAGAGAAACAGAGCTTATGAATATATATAGACATTGAGAATGATTGGCTGGCTCTGCAGTGTTGTTAGTTGTTAACAAGGTGTTTTTGGCATAGTGGAACTCTTTAGGAAAGCTTGAGATGCTTATATTGCCTTTATCCTATTTCCTAAAGAAACTACACTTGTACATTAAAACAGAGCATTTATCATATACAGAGTACATACAAGTTTCAAGTCTTGAGAACATTCAGTTTCGTGATAACCAAGAAACATAAAACACACACGCAAATCTTGTATAAGAGAAATAAAAAAGTTCGATAATTTAAGTATCTTCGATGGAGATCTGTCTTCAACAGATCGGAACCGGAGCTCCGTTCCACTCCTCGAGACACTCCAACAAAGGATCAATAACCTTCCCATCACAAATCGCCGAGAACACTTTATCAAACTCTTCTCCAGGCGACCTAACACTCTCTCCAGTAAGCAGCTCAGTCCCCAGCTCCTCCCGGACAAACCGGTACAGCGGATAAGACCGACACTCTTTAATCCGGTTATCTATAACCGAACACCCTTCCTCATACTCACCCCTAACACGCTCCACTTCGCTAGGGAGAAGCAGCTTCAGCTCCGTCTCGAACGCTCCTATCTTCTGAAAAACCGACGTGGAGGCATCCGGATCCTCTAAAGCGTGGTCCACAAGTATGTGTCTAAGCTTCTGCATCAACGGGTAAGCAAAGCTGCAAGGATCGTCTGCGTATGAGAACACGTACTCTCTATCAACCACTTGGAAGACATCCCGTTCCGTGAACCTTAACGGATGCAGCTCGCCGTTAGCACCAACCGTTAACACCCGTTTCGCTACCTGGCTCACAACGGTTTTAACTGCTTTCTTCAGATTCTCTTCGAGATGGCGTAGGTCAATGGCTTGGCAGAGCGCAACCAAGTAGGTCGTGGACATCAGCTTGAGGATATCAACAGCCTCCTCTGTCTTCCTGCTCGAGATCAGCCCTAGGGAGTTAACGTCTTGGTTGTGCTGCTCCGCGCTCTGGACGTGGTTGGTCACGGGGTTAGCCAAGAACTGAAGCTCGGAGCAGTAAGAAGCCATGGCTATCTCCGCGCCTTTGAACCCGTAGTCGAGGCTAGGGTTTCTCCCGCCTGATAGGTTTGAAGGCAGACCGTTGTTGTAGAAGTCGTTTACCAGCTCGGAGAACTGCGCGAACATGAGTTTCCCGATGGAAGCGATGGCTAAGCGGGTGTTGTCCATGGCGACGCCGATCGGCGTGCCTTGGAAGTTACCGCCGTGTAGTGCTTTGTTCCTCGAGACGTCGATGAGAGGGTTGTCGTTGACCGAGTTGATCTCACGCTCTATCATCTTGGTCGCTGCTCTGATCACCTCTATCTGTGGTCCTAGCCATTGTGGTGACGTCCTTAGCGCGTACCTGCAGCTTAATAGAAAGAAATCTCAGCTAACCAAGCCAAACTTCAAACTCTTGTGTAGGCCTTAAGCTATAGGTTATTTGGGATATCTTAGAAGATTTTAAAATCCGCTGCAGAACCGCCAATTTTCATTCAAATCGGTTCGGATAGTGTTGAATTTGGGTCGGTTTGGATAAAAAAACTAAGAATCATCTAATACCCGAAAAAAATCCAGGTCTTGTTTGATTCCAGTGTTATTTTCGATAATTTGAGTAATGATTATGGGTTGCCCAAAAAAAAAAGAGTAATGATTATGTATTTCTAATAAAACATCTCGTAAATATGATCATTCAGACAAAAATTTTGGATTATTTAGAATATTTTGGATAAATATCTAAACATTTTGAATAATTTTGGATATTTAAATAATGTAATTTTTTAATTTTTCAATGATACTAGTAGATTTTTTTAAATTGTTTAGGTGTGTATATATATACATATGATTATGTTATATGTCTAATTAATAATGATATATGATCGAGTATCCTTTTTTGTTCAGATATTTTAGATATTTAAATATGAAAATATAATAATCATTTAAGTATTTGAGAGTTTTGGTTCGTGTTGTGATTTCAGTTATTCCGGTGGTCATTTTAATTGGATACTAGATTTTGATCCGCGCTTTCAAAGTGCGGATTTATTTTCCTTTTTTTTTGAATTGACAAATATTTAGTAAATATCATATTTTAATATATTTGTTTTCTATAAAAGACTTAAGTTTTTAATCTTTCTTTATCGTGTTTCATTTTAAAATAGTATAGTCATGAGTACAATATCCGGATCCGAAGAACCAATCCGAAACTAATCCGAAAATCAGGATTCTGAACCCGATCAGACTCATGGTAAATATCTGAATGAGTTCTAAATTGCTATATCCAAAAAACCGGTCCCGAACCCGACCCGAACCAAAAACCGAATGAATATCCAAAGATATCCAAAATGTGAATATATATTTAAAAATATATGTTATAATTATTTTAATATTTTAAATTAATATTATAAGTTAACTATAGTAGTTATTTTCGGTACTTTTGAATATTTTTGGATAAAATATGATAGTTTGGATAAAAGTTTATCCAAAAAACTGTATAGAATATATTTTTTTTTTACTTTGGTTACTTTTGAATAATTTAGATACAAAAATTTGAACCAAATCGGATACTTTGGTTACTTTGAGTACAAATAACCGAACCCGTTTTAGATACTTTTATTTGGTTATTTTTCAGGTTCTTATGCATGAGAACCGAACCCACCCGGACCCGGAAAGACCCGACTCGAACCCGACCCAAAATTTTATAATACCCGAATGTAGTTTAATTTCAAAATCCTAAAAACCCGATAGCCAAAAGAAACGATATGTACCCGAACGTCCAGGTCTAATGAGTATTTATGTTTAGAAAATTAAATTTTATTTTTAATTAATTAAGTTGGTATAACTCTGATAAATTAATTTTATTATGTGGTTAACTTTTTAATAAAAAATTATATACTTTTTTTTTTTTTTTTGACAGCAACAAACAGACTCATATAGAAAAAAAAAAAAAAAAAAAAAAAAAAAAAAATTATATACTTTTAATAAAAAAAAAAAAAAAAAAATTATATACTTTTAATAAAAAATTATACTTTTCAATGAAAAAATTCAAATTATTTTATGAATGCTTAAATTATATTTAAAAAAATATAATAATTTTGAATTAAAAAAAATTAATAATTAAATGATTAATTTTTGTTCATTACACAAAATATTAAGAATGCTTGAAAATAAATTATTTGAACTTGGAGAAAAAAACTAAAATTAGATCTGATTTTTTAATCGGTCCAAACGGCCCAAGAAAAATGATGTGGGCAGTGGACTTGATCCAAAAAAATGACCCAATATAGATGTTTTATTAATATTACTTGATTGTCTTTAATGAAATATGCAATATTAGTAACGAAAATGATATTTTTAAGTAAAAAATGCAATAAGATCTTGCTTTAATAGTATAGATTTTCCCATGCGTAATTCAGTTACTTGAGAAGCAAAAGACATTACCGATCTTGTTTAGGTTTTTGAAGCGGATCCAATTCGTGGAGCTGCTGAGCTTCTTTAACGTAAGAGCTTCCGCGTAATATATGTTCCATAATCGCAGCTGCTTCAATCTGACCAGGGTGATGCTTAAGCTTATGCGTTAGATGATCAGTAAACTCAGGCTTCCCTTGCATAACCTCAGCGAACATCGCAGACATAACTTCAGACAAAACCGCCAAAACATTCGTCTCAAACAGAACCGTCGAAGCCAAACCCGATCCGACCCCTGTCCCGTTCACAAGCGCTAGCCCTTCCTTTGCCTGCAGCTCGAAAAAGGACGGTACTCCGGCGAGCCTAAAGGCATCGGAGGCAGTGAGAGTCTCACCGGTGGGACCCACGGCTTTTGCATTGGGACGGCCGGTTAGTAGTCCGGCGATGTAAGAGAAGGGAACAAGGTCGCCTGATGCGGTGATGCTACCACGGAGAGGGATGCATGGAGTGATTTCGTGGTTAAGAAGCTTTGTAATGGCTTCAAGAATCTCGAAACGTATTCCAGAGTAGCCTTGGAGGAGAGTGTTGACACGAACGAGCATAGCCGCTCTAGTTGTGGGCTTAGGTAGCGTGTGTGACGTGTCTCTGACGCCGGCGCCGAATATTCCGGCGTTCAAGAACCTGATCAGGTCATATGTTGCATGTTTCCGTTAATTTCATCCGTGACTAAACAAATATTAACACAGAAATATTTTTTCTTTAGTGTTTCAAAAAAAAAAAAATCTTTCATTTTTACGAACTATTTTAGATACCAAAATATATAAGTAAAGTTCGGTGTAAGAAGTGAATGTCATTTAACTAATAGTTTTGTCTAACTTAATTTCACCTATTATTGCCAAACACCAAACTAATTCAGCTAATTAATATTGGTACGAACATATATACCACCTATAATAATAATGATTTGGTACCCACAATTACCAAAGAAATGAAAACTTTTAGGCGAAAGATAGATCACCTAAAACGTATATCAGTTACAATAAATAGAAAATTTTCATTATAATAATTTTCTTACTTACATACTAGAAACGGTATGGTATTATCCTAAAATTTACTCTATCCGTTTCTAAAATATGCATTTCTACAAATTTCACTCCTATTAAAAATATTATAAGTGGTCACAACTAAATCTATTATTTATTTTATTATATATTTCGGTAAATGTTAACCAATAATATTTAATTAATTTAAATATTTTTCAATCTATATTTTTAAAATCTTTTAATTAACATCAATAAATAAATAAAATTCCATATAATCTATTTTGTAGTAGAACAAAAAAAATCTAACTTTCTAGAGAACAGGTAGATTTTTTAAAAGTCTAAAACAGTATTCAAATAATTTTAAAACGTAGATGAGGAAAAAAAAAACCTAACAATTGGTGTTGAGAAAATAAATATTACCTAATAAGCTCCTTTTGAAGTGCACCGCCTTGTTTGGTTCTTCTATGGGATGTTGCACCAAACCCTGTGGTGACTCCATAACTATCCGTGCCACGGTTCATGCTCTCCATCACCCAGTCGCTACTCGCCTTAACCCGGGCACGAGCCTCCTCCGCAAGCTCCACCATCACTCCTCCGCTAGCCACGGCTGCAACTTGACCAATCGTCAACGTCTCTCCTCCTAACCGCACCGCCCCTTTTCTATAATCTTCCACCATACGTTTCACCTCCTCCAAGTGGCTCCCTTTCAAAGCTTCCGCCGCCGCGTTCCAGTTCAACGGATCGCCGGAGACGGCGACGATGTGGTTGTTGTTTTGTTTGCACAACTCCATGGTCACCGAGTGTAAAAGATTGGATCGTTTTGAACAATATTATACAAAACAAATGCACTGAATATGCGTATATGTATCTAATTACACGTTGCTCTTACAAGATGATTGATTTATATTTTTCTGAATTTTATATAAATAAAAAGGGATTGCAAAGGAAACTTTATTTGATTGCAAATAAATTTTCCTGAGAAAAATGTGAGCGACAATGGAGGTTTTAAATAGAAGCGAAGGGTTGGTGAGAACCAGACGGGTGAGAACCGGACGAGTTAGTTGAAATGTGTCTACAGCCGTCGGATGTTCCTTGCAATCTGGCTGATGTATGTTAGCCACGTGGCTTCCATGTTGTAAGAGTAGTCTTACTTGTCGATCTCGAGCGTCAGGTCTTGGCAGAGATTAGGACACGAAGTTTGGTGTGAGTGTGAGCAATACCACAGAGCCAATTTCACAATACTCATACTCATATATCATTTTTTCCTAGCTGTTAGGATCCAAAATCAACCACAAATAAAGTGGATCGAAGGCCCATACCCATCAACAAATCGATGTCAATTCAAAGAGACCAAACATGGATTTTAAACCGAATAAAAAGATGTGTCAGAAATATTATGAACTTAGCAAAATCCAGTGTACAAAAGAACTATAATTGACACCAAACGAGATCAATTATGGAAGAAGAAATTCCGAAGATTGAAGAAGTAGCTGAAAATCGTTATAAGAAGGAAGTCTAGATAAAAAAAAGACATACGTGAAAAACTTTAGAGAAAGAACTCACAATACATTTCGACCTCACCAAGCTCGCTTTAGATCTTTTCTTACTTCAATCTCAATTGCAGTTTTTGATCTCATTCTTTATTGTATTCAACTTCCAGAAATCAATAAAAATCCATTATTGTCAACCGGAATCTATTTAAATCATTGTGTTCGAAAGAAATTGTTTCCTACATCCTTATTTTTCCATGTTTTACATCTCAAACACTACAAAATACTTTCTATCTTAAAAATAAACCACGATTAACTGTGTTTCGAGACCTTGATCAAGTCTCCGAACGCAGATAATCTCACTCAAACATGACTAGTTCGACAAGTAATTCCATCGACTCAGCAAAATCGATATAATATCTACTGACTCGATCAAACGGCCAACAAAACTTCTGGCCTAAGTAAATACAGCACAAATGGCAAACATAGAACTCGCAGTTCATTTCATTTTTTATTAAAAGACGATCACTGAGTACGGCCCCATTGAAGGAATGATAGCAAGCCTCGGAGCTGATCAGACATAGCTCAACTCCCCGAATGAACTATGTCAAAAAACGAACACTCAGTATCCAAACGTGATTGCATAAATAAAGAAAGTAAGGAATAGATACAGGAAACTAACATATATCTTCAACCCAAATCTGAGGAAGTCTGGAGAAATCAAAGCCTTCCACAGACGCTGCGTCAACCTTAAAACGAAGTATTGTTCCCGCCACTTTTTGTCGCGGTACAGAAGCCCCTCGATGACGTGACGACCAGGGTGCGGAGACATGAGTAAAGTCCCTGGACTCTGCTTGTTTCGCTTCATCACATACAGATGACAAAGCTCGTCAAGCCCAAACAAAACACCTTCTTCTCTAGCCCTCACTAGGATCGCCAAAAGATGCCTTAGCAGATTAGGACACATCTAGGTAAAAATAGTCCCAGTATCGTGAGTATTTCGAGAATCAGCTCCGGGATCGGGAAAGAAAGGCCGCAGGTCTCAAAGAAAGACATATAGGCCCATGCCCTACAGTAAACTCCTCAAACGATTTCAGGAGTTTCGAACATGGTGGCCAGATCAATAATAACAGCACGATCAACACCGTGCACGTTATACAGATTCTCGAGCTGGTCGTTCGTGGTCGTCGGAATAGGGAAAGAGAATGATGAAACCATCTTAAGAAAAAAGGAAGTCAACGATGAAAGATGAGATATCACAAAAAATAGAGAAAAGGAAAGCAATTAAGGTTGAGAAAGAACCCCCTTCAGGTATTTAGAGAAAACGTAAAACGCCTCTAACAGCTCTGTCGCTAGTATCAAGAAAGGCAATGATGACCTAGGTAGCACCTTATAAGCGTATGTAACCATTGGAAGTCGAAGCATGTCTCGAACAAGTAATGGCCACGATTAACGAGAACAGTTGCACAGCCTCTTTATTTTATCAAATAAAAGAGACTAGAGGATAAATGTTGGACCCAAAATCAACCACAAATAAAGTGGGTCGAATTTCAAAGTCAATGTCAACCCAAAGAGGCCGAGCATGAATCTTAGGCCGAGTCAAAGGATGGGCCGGGAATATTATGGACTTAGCAAGGCCCAGTGTACAAAAGAACTATAATTTGCACCAAACGAGGTCGATTATGGAAGAGCAAGTTCCAAAAATCGAGGAAGTAGCAAGGAATCGAGTCGTTATAAGAAGAAAGTCTAGACAAAGAAAGAACACACGTGAAAAACCTAGAGAGAGAGTTCACAATACATTTCGACCTCACCAAACTCGCTTCAGATCTTTTCTTAGTTCGATCTCAATCGTAATTTTCGATCTCATTTCTTTATTGTATTCAACCTCTATAAATCAATAAAAGTCTATTTTTGTCAACCAAAATCTGTTTAAATTGTTGTACTCTAAAGATATTGTTATCTACATCCTTATTTCCCCATATTTTATATCTCAAACAGTACAAAATACTTAGTGTAGATTTTCGGATCTACACTAACCGTATAAATTTATTTTATATTTTTGGGATTTTTTCTGATCTTGCATAGAATGTTGCTAAAATGTTAACTCTTTTTATAATAAAAAAGGGTAACCCCATTAATAGCTCATAATACCAAATGTTATCCAGATCGTATATTATATATATGGAGTGTCATTTATTCCCAGGTGACTATAGTATATAGTGATAAAAGGGCCAAAAATTGTGTCTATATTACACTTATGACTTCACCAATTGAACAATAACAAAAACAACAGGAGGGAGTTCATCTTCGTATACAAATTAATTTTACTTAGATGCATGTTGAAGATTTTTTGAAACTCGGTATGATATTTTTTAACAATTGAACTAACACAAAGAAAACAAGTATATTTTTGGTTACAAAAAAAAAACATTTTTGATTTGTTGATGGGATATTGTACGAGTATATTTTTAATCATGGTTGATTCTTTCTAGTCTAAACAAACTACACATGCCATCTAAAACCAAATAAAGAAAAACAACACAGTACGATTAGATCATTATTGTTGAATGACACTTGACAACTACTTTTTGTTTAAACAAGATTTGTGTTGCTAGCTTTTTGTTTGTTTTTGTTTTGGTTTTAGGTTGCATGTATAGTTTAGACTGGTTTAGACTAGAAAGAATCAACCATGATTAGAATTATACTCGAACCATATTCCATCAGCTAACCAACATGTTATTTTGTTTTAGTTCCATTGTTTTAAAATGTTTTAAGAATCTCATGTCGAGTTTCAAACAAATCTCAACATGCAATGCATCAAGTAAAATTCATTTGTATACTAAATGCATAATTCATATGTAGAAAAAACTTGTTGACTTTATGGGAAAAGAAAGTCGAGTACGCATCATTCCCTCCATCGTAGAGATGATGAAAAGCTTACCAAACACATAAATTGATTGCCAAACACAAATTGATTGCGATGGAATTAATATTGAAGAAATTGATATTGGATAGAGTTGGTGAGATTTGGGTAAAAGCCTTTTCTACCGCTCATACTCTTCACCAACCATGCTCATACCTCTCACCTATCTTATGGTAGGGCTTGCCAACCAGTAGAATTACTAGTATTGTATATTATATTAGTCATGGAAATTATGATATAATAATATTATTGTATTCATCTCTTTTTTTGTCAGCTTATTCAGCTCTTATAAAAAGCAAAACATATACAAACCAATAATTTCGAATAATATAGAAGAATAAAAGTAGACTTCCATATATATATATTTTTTTAGTAGACTTCCATATTATTTAGTGAGTACAATGTTTTTTGTAACAAAGTAAGCTCACTCAATCGATTTGTTTTGATATAATTATTTTAGGTACTTCCACCTTTTTCTTCTTTTCCAAAAATTATACTCTGAATTAGATACATAAAATAAAGATATTACGATCCAAATTGAGTGTCTATGACTGAAAGCACATTATATACAAATTGGCATGTTTAAAATGGTGTTTGGTAGTTAAAAAAGGGTGCTTGGTACAGTTAAGTAGCTTCCAAACCAAGTGATGTGTACGGTGTACCTTAGATAACATGAACTTGTTTTCTTCTTCTTTTCATTCTTGTGAGAAATAAAGTAAAACTGTAAGAGTATATCTGTTGCAACATGTTTATCTAATATGACATGGCACGATTGTATAATACTTACGTCCAAAGCCTTGCCATGCATATATTGTCAATGACTAGTTAAAAAATCTGAAATGTTAGAAAAAGAAACTCCAAACCTTTTACCTTCTTTCATTAATCGGAAAGTATTCCAAATTCGAGTCATGCAGTATAGTAGCTAGTATACTCTTTAGCATTAAGTGTATTTTTCTGGAGTCGACCGGATTAATCGATAGGATTTATAAAAAAAACACCTTCTTGTTACAAAACCATTAATTATTGATGACGGGGGAGTAATTAATTGTTCAGGGGTGAAGATTTGATTACTTCAAAGTAGAGATAGACATTACGTGACGTCGGTTCAATCTCTGCAGCCATTTGGCTAAGATTGAAGACTTTTCCATTTTATCATTAGGTAAACGTAGACCATGTAATGAGTGCCTTTTTGTTTGTCTACCTGCATTCAGTGGCGGAGGTAGCATTTTGTTTGACTAGGGTCAATTTCATAATATGTAAATTTTAAAAGGGTCAATAACTATTTTCATCAGATTTTCTTCAAGAAAATACAAGTATTTTTTTTTTAAAAAACAAAAATTCATGTGGGTTAATTGACCACCCTCCTAAAAAACTAGTTCCGCCACTGCCTGTATTGCAACTGATACAGAATTCTTGTTTCTTTTAACCGAGAATTTTAAATTCGAAATAATTTTCTTAAAATCCGATTTATACATATTTATAAGATTCAAACTGGTTTAGACTGTTCTAAATCAGTTAACCCGCCTAATCGCTAGTCCTCTATTAAGCGCTTGGTAACCGCCTAGCGATTTTTAGAACATTATTTCTGAGCCAAACCAAATTTAGCAAACAAAGGTCCAGCCTTTATGTTCAGTGACATACACATTACACTTTGCTTCTTCTCCGTTGTGCTTCTTACAGTCCGAACAAAACGCGTCACTCATTGCTTCTCTGCTCTTTAGACTTTAGGAAAGAAAACTTAAACTTCCCTTTTACATGAAATTGAACTCAGGTGATTACTAAAGAATACCACTTTCTTATTCCTTTGAGCTGTTTCTTCAACAAGTTCTGATCTTTCTAGAATCCAAATGTCAGCAGAAATGCGAGTCAGTATGTCTTAATACAAAGACTATGACTTGAGGTTTGGAGAACCAAAAAGTGTTTCTGTGTTTGGTCGGACACATGGATAATAAAATAAATAGGCTTTTTAAATTAATCTGGCCCAGCATTTCGAAGCCCTATAACTTTTTTCGGTCTGCCAGTTACACAAGGACATATCAAATGACATCAAACATTTTAAATAGCTAGACATAGACATAAGCATAACCATACTTGACAGAATAAGTTCATAACAATTACCACACATATTACAGCTTGCTATCACATTAAATTCTTAGGTCGGGTTTTAGATAATTTTATATGATATTGAATAATTTTGAAATAAGTTTTACGTTTGTATGTATCTATATAAACATGTCACTTGAATACTGTATATGTGCTTTTGTCTGATTATTATCATCATATACATATATTGGAATCATGGCTGGTTTGAATCTATAAAACTTTCAATAATTATAGTTTGAGAATAAGATGATTTATACATATTCTGTCTGTTTCAAATTAATCAATGTTTTCAGATTTTTACACTTATTAATAAAACACATTAAGTTTTAGTATTAAATATATAGTTTTTGTAATTATTCTTTTCCATAATTTTTAACCAATCAAAATTTAATAAATACAATTATTTTTTTTTTAATTTACAACTTATCATTATTATCTATTAAAATTGCAATAAAAAAATAAAAAAAAAATTTGAAACAATTTTTCTCTCTCAAATGTAGATTAATTTGAAACGGATAGAATATTAGACAAGGTTATATTATCACATTTACGCAGTTCTGCTACCCTCAGAACCAGTTTCATTCAGTTTCGGTGGTTTGATCACAAAATCTTCTTTTTTTTTGAAACACAATCACTAAATCTTTACCAGTAATTTTTGAAATAATTTGACTTCGACCTGAGTAAGATCGAATGACCCGAATTGAAATGCAGGGAACTAGTCTTCATGCCGTTACAATCGCAACGCGCAAGGGTGTTTTATATTAATATAGTTGACTTTTATGAACTGTCCTAAACTAACCTAAGAATATCAATGCATAATGTGTTTTGAATTTTTACGAGCAGAAACAAAAAAAATCAAAACTGCGATATAAAAGTTTTATTATACCATATTTATTCATACAGCAAACTCAAAAACTGACATATGAACTAACACATGTAAACAAATGATTGACTAGGACGAGTATTTTATGTTTTAACATAATATTAACGCACTATTTTATTCTAATCTTGGTCGAAACCGCCACGAGGAGATATCTCTTCTCTGAATCTCTTTTCTGGTGTAGTCTTTTTAGAGTTTATATATGTCATTATAATTTACCCATAATTTACTAGAGGAGAAAAGCTGTATAGTTCCGTAGACTAAAAGTTTTAAGAGTTATCGTCAACATACTTATTCTTCGCATCACATGCCCTAATAATACTAGCGAAGTGTCAAACATTAACATCAACTAAAAAGAAACTTTCCGGTCATCTTATATTTATTAATGACTCGCTCACGAATTGTTCGTCTAAAAGTGGATATGGCTAACTTCACAAATCCCAATAAAGCAAAATCACGGCCTTCGATGATCCTCTTTGCGTACTTATACTGCAGTTATCATCGAATCATATTCTCAAAAAGAAAAAAATTAGTTTTGAGTTGTTTCAACATAAAGCTAACAATGATGTAAGTAAATGCATATGACAATTGCAAATACATACCCTTTTAATCAAACCCCCTTGTTATTTCTAAGTAAAATTTTATATCTTGATTAGAACTTTACATACTTCAAAATATTGGTCTAAAGTGGATCGCAATACTTTGGTTTGAAGTTAGCAATTTCTACATAAACTATACAATGAATTTAAATTACAAATAGTTGATTCAGCATAATTTCATCCTGCTGTATGCTTTCAGTCTGATTCTAGAATTTCATCCACCAGCTTTTTTTAATCTTTCTGCAAATTTTATTTGACTTTTTTCGCCCACCAACTTTTAATTATTCTGGGATAAACTCATTACGTTTTTGTTGTTTAGTGGACGTTTAATAAAAATCCGTGGGTTATATTTCTCATAAAACGAGTTTATAATCAAATATCTTGTGCAACAACAAATATATATTCTATATTGTTGCTACTCATTGGAATACGACGTTTTGTATGTATTTGACCGTTAAGACCGCCCCCCGTTGGCTGTTTGATAATTTCTTCCTTTGACATGTCATACTCCATATTTTCATGATATTATAATGTCCAATAATTTGAAATTCTTTATTCTTAATCAGTCATCCCTATGAATAAATTAGTCTCATCATATATTTGAATCTATGATTGAATCCATAAGACAACTTGCTACCGATGGCTCATGGCAGTATGATATGACAACTTCATTTTTGGATTTTTTGAGTTGAAGACTTGAAGTTTGAACCATAAAACTAGCTCCGGGTCATGCAGTCTTTTACCTCAAAAAAGAAATATTTATTTCCGGTAATAACTTCGCAGCATGATGCCAGGTAGAATACATTAATCTGTGAGATATAAAAGAGCAGAGAAAATATTTGTGTCTAATCACCACTATTTTAACTTTGTTTTGTTCTTGATTAAGACATAAATTCCATACAAGGAAGATTAATATGGTCACTGATGCGATGATTTCAACCAAAACGCGTATTTATATTATACTAATTTAGGCATTTAACCAAAAATGTGTTAAAGAAAAAGGGATCTTGTGATGCAAGCAACATATAAACGCCACTCAAAAGATGGGTTTGGCCAAGGTCCCTTTCTCTTTCTCCCACACGTCTCTCTAATCCCCATCTCTCTATCTCGACCAAAAAACTCAAGACTTAGTATGTTTCTCTCTCTCCCCAAACAATACTAGAAACGTCTCTATCTTCCAAAAGAACGTCTCTATCTTAAGATATATACTCCGTTTTTCAAAGGAAAACTTTGCCTCTACTATTTGATCTCTCTCTCTGATCTCTCTCTTTCTCTCCCCATCTAGCTAGATAGATAGAGGTTCTGTTTACTAACAAAAAGTTCACTATACCCAGAAAAAGTTCTCTCTTTCCCCTTATATTTTTTTCATCTATGTGACTTGATTAACAAGTAAATGATGAGGCAGAATCTCAAAAAAGTTGAACAGATCAAACAAGACAAATCTTTGAAGATGTTTCCTTATGTCTTCGGTTTGAATAATTCTTCTGGGAGCAGCGCAAAGAGATCGAAGCCTAAGCTTATCTACCTTCTTCTCTTCACTCTTATCTCAAGTTGTTTTGTCTTTGCTCCTTACCTCTTTTATTTCCCTTACCCCTCTGCTCTGTCTCTCATCGGTACGATTCTTCTTCTATCTTGTATTCCAAGTAACTCACTTCCGTCTCTTTTTTTTGTTGCTGTTAACCTAAACTACTTTCACTTCATATGTTTTTGCAGATTCTTCAATAAAAGAGATTGAAGACCAGGTTTCACATAACATTACAGAACCTCCCAAGCCGGCAAAAAAAGAGATTGAAGACCAGGTTTCACATAACATTACAGAACCTCCCAAGCCGTCTAAAAATGGTTAGTACTTAATCCTTTCTTTCCTACCATTCTTGATGCTCAAGCAAAGGGTTCTCAGTGTTTTATTTTCATGTGGTGATTATGCAGAAGGGAGCATATTATGTGACAGAACCGGTTATCGTTCAGACATCTGTTCAATGAAAGGCGACATCAGAACACACTCTCCTTCGTCCTCCGTCTTCCTCTACACCTCCAGTGATGATCATGTCTCACAAGAAATAATCAAACCATACCCAAGAAAGTGGGAAACTAGTATAATGGATACCATCGGTGAGCTGAAACTTGTGAAGGTTTCTGGCGATAAGCACAGCTGCCAAGTGATCCATGAAGTGCCAGCAGTGATATTCTCTACGGGAGGATATACTGGAAACCTCTACCATGAGTTCAACGACGGGCTTATACCTTTGTTTATAACATCCAAACGTTACAACAGAAAGGTTGTCTTTGTGATTGCTGAGTATCACAAGTGGTGGGAGATGAAGTACGGAGATGTAATCTCTCAGCTCTCTGACTATCCTCTTGTTGATTTCACCAAAGACAAGAGAACTCACTGCTTCAAGGAAGCAATCGTTGGTCTTAGTATCCATGGTGAGTTAACAGTGGATCCTTCTCAGATGAAAGACGATAGAACAACCATCACTGAGTTCAAGAACCTACTTGATCAAGCTTATAGACCAAGAATCAACATACTGGACGCCGCGGAGGAGCGTCGGTTCCACGGAAAAGCAGCAAAGAGAAGAAAAGCTAAGAAGCCTAAACTAGCTTTGTTCTCAAGAACCGGGTCTCGAGCCATAACAAACGAGGATCTGATGGTGAAACTGGCTCAGAGGATAGGGTTTCAAGTCGAGGTTTTGAGACCTGACAGAACAACGGAGCTAGCCAAGATCTACAGAGTGCTTAACTCAAGCACTGTCATGGTTGGAGTACATGGAGCAGCAATGACTCATTTTCTGTTCATGAAACCTGGAGGTGTCTTCATTCAGATCATTCCACTAGGGACAGATTGGGCAGCAGAGACATATTACGGAGAACCGGCAAAGAAGCTTGGTCTAGACTACATTGGTTATAAAATTCTTCCAAGAGAGAGCTCATTGTCTGATCAATATGATAAAAACGATCCAATCCTAAGAGACCCAAGCAGCATCACTCAGAAAGGGTGGCAATTCACAAAGGGGATATACTTAACCAACCAGCAAGTAAAGTTAGATCTCCGGAGATTCAAGAAGATTTTGACTGATGCTTATGCAAAATCAAATAGATGACCTGCATGCAATGTGCTTCACAAGTTGTTGTTGTTGTTGTGACTGTATAGTCTGCAAAAAGTACAGTAAATGAAAAGTTCTTTGTAAAGATTTAAAATGTGACCGTGACATTAATGAATTCAATGTTTCAGATGCTAAGTATGGCTTAAACCAGAAGAATCTCTATGTTACAGTCAGAGCCATCTCAAGTTGAGTTCTTATTTACTAAAAAAAAAATTGAAGAAAACTGAAGTGAGAGATGCTGAAAATAAGACTCTCCAGTGAGAAACTTTGCTTCGAGCCAAAGCAAGAGAACGTGTTATGATGCTTCAATACTCTTTACGCCCTCTTCTTCACTATCTTTGATGATGAACGCATAGGTGGAGGTGTCTTTGCAGTTCTTGCACCACTTTCACCTATGAAAGCCAACAACAAAAAAAAAGCTTAGATATTGATTAGCTTTAGTAAAGAAACTTGTGAACTTATGGTAAGATCTAACTAACCATTCTCAATTGGATTTCCTCCTATTGAGGATCTACGTGATCTTTCAGGACCTGATGGCATGACACCTGTGAGTGATTGCCTCCTCAGTGTTTTAGCGTTACTTGTGTTTGGCGACTTCACACCACTGAAATTATTTGGGACTCCAAGCGGCGACCGTGGATTTGCAGGAATGTTCTCCTTCCTGGTATCAAAAAAGGTTAATGCATAATATTGTCATGCAGACTATAAAATAAACATAAAGTCTTTATCATACCTCTTCTCTGAGCCATTGATCAGCTTTCCGATTGTCCTCAGTGACTTCCGTATGTGTGAACTTTTTCCATTTGTCCTAGAATCCACAGAAATAAACTGTATCTCGTTTCTAGGATGATCTTCCTTAACAGGTGTCTGCAATAGCTGGAGCTGAGGAATGCTTGTTCTGCCATCTACTTTCACTCCTCTGTTTCGATAAGAGCTTACAGGACTCAGTGGATTCTTGAGCTGCTGCACCTCCATAGTGGGATCTCCTTTGCTATTTTCTTCCTTTTTACAAGACTTTGGACCCTCCAAACTCAATCTTTGTGCACGACGAGAGGCCAAAGGTGATTTAATTCCTTTTCTGTCTTCAAGGTTTGCCTTTGTGTTGTTGCTACCGTTTTCGATGCTTAATCTTCTGAGACGTGGAGGAGTTTTCTCTGTTGTTGCGGTTGGTGGCCTGCTTAAAGGAGATTTTATCTCCTTTGCTCCACCGTAGGAAACACTGTTCCATTCTCCAGAACCCAAAGCCTTCTTCAGGTTTTCAATCTGAAAGAAGGATACAAAAAATGTTTGTTGGCTCACATAATCTATACACAAACTGGATACAAATTTATGTTACTGTCTACAGACCTGCTCTTTGAGATGCATAACCTCTCTAGTCTCTTTGTGTGCACGAGCAACGCCAAGTTCGACTGTGGAGACTCTTTGCGCGAATTTTAAAGTACTGATTGTTTCCCCAAAGGAGTCTTCTTCAGGACTCAAATGAGCAAACATCAGCGTTTTGGCTTGACCTCCTGAAACATAGACATCACAGAAAGGCGCTACTGAATATCGGCTGTTCACAATTAAGGATTAATATAGTCAAAGTACCTAATGCGTCTTGGAGTAGAAGAGTCAGCTTGCTGTTTCGGTAAGGGATGTGAGAATTCTTCTGAGCCAATGCATAAATCACATCTCCGAGACAAGAAAGAGATTTGTTGATATACTGTGCTTCCTTGAGTCTGTCCCCTGTAACCTCTGATTTATCTACTCTCTCGCTCCCTGCAAGATCCACCAGATGCAAGCAACTCCGGATGGTACCTCCAGACGTGTCTTTCCCACGTACGTGCACCATAAAAATACTAAAGAAAGACAACTGAGTTTAGATAATATAACTCTTGAGTGTTTGTGGTTCAAGTTAAGGAAGAGAACCTGTGAGACCGACTACTTCGGTTATTCATGGACGTGGAACTAACAGCCCTGTTCACCTCACCAGCCTCCATCAGACGCAGGACATCCATGGTAGAACTCACAGAATGCATAGTAGCATCTGGGAGACTTAAGCCATCGTCCTCGCTTGAGCAAGTTCGGATATCTAATGTGGATATATAGTCAAGAATAACACTAGGTCGATCGTGAGATAGATAAACAAACCAGTAAAAGTAAAATTAAAGTTTCAGCAGTCATGAAAGGATATTTGGTGCAGGAGGAATTCTCAGCAAGAAGGTCTCGGACTTGTTCATTGTAGATTTCAACCATTTGAACGTATATCTCATACGTCATCATGTCCTTTCTTTTATCACATATCAGAAAGAGATCATTGAGAGCAAGATAGTTTATTCCCATTTCAGTAGCTGATCTGCCCGGAGGACCACTCTGCATCAGGAATTTTTTTATAAATAACTATAAAATGTAAAAAGGCAAGAAGAAGATGCTCTAGTTTGTATTCTCACCATTGTGTATGTCTTCCCTGATCCGGTTTGTCCGTAAGCAAAAATGCAGACATTGTAACCATCCATCACTGATCTGATTAATGGCTGTGTTTCTCTGAATACGTCATCTGTACACATGGGGACACAAAGAAGTGTGAGAACTGACACATGCTTATACAACCTCTTGAGTAAATTGCAAAGTTACCTTGAGTTGCTGTTGGAGCAAACACTTGATTAAACTGAAAAGTTTTTCTTGCATCTTTTTGAGGCTTTGATGGATCCAGAACAAACAAAGAGCCATCTTTTCCTATGTAATCTATTACACCTTTCATTTCACTATTGAAGATCGGCCTAACTCTGCAGAACACTCTTATATTTCCTGCAGGAGATTAGAAATGGCATTATTGAGATTTATGAAAAGAGTAAAACTCGTGTAAACTATTTTTATACCTTTAAGATCTTGCACCATGTTATATAACTTTCTGTTCTCTTCCACCACTTTGTAATATCCTTGAGCTGCTGATGACATCTCTTGCATCTGATTCCCTGTGTATATAAGAAGCATATCCCAGAATGTTGGATTAATACCAGAAAACGGAAAACAAATACCGACAGTTTTCCCCAGAGGAGATAAAATGGAGCTTCCAGAAAAACAAACTAACCTAGTTCCATCAGATCTCTTTGCAGATGAATCTGAAATTCCTTAAAATCCTGCTTCGTTTGTATGAACAAAGTCTTGAGAACCTGAACAAGATAAGCATACCTGAATTAGAACACATGTTACAGGCAAATAAGAAATGAAAGTTTTAAGAGAGCTTGGCAAAAGGTGTTGACAGGAAAATATGAAGGCTTGCCAAAAAAAAAGGTACATGAAACTTCACTAAATTCAAACATACCGCAAGCTCATTTTCTTGTGTTTTCAGCAAACGCTTGTGGTTGTATTTTGTCGTGTGTAGGAGACTGTTGCTGGACTGAGGAAAATATATCCAACAATTTGTTAGTATAAAGAAAAACTTTTAAACATACATGGAGTAAAAAGAGGTATCTAAGCTAAGAAAGAGCAGTGGAAACCAGAGAGAGATAAAAGCAATCACTTGTGAATACATAACCAGGGCCTACTGGCATTAAAGAGAAAAAGACATACTGTACCTTGTTTTCTTCATTGACAGGTAACTCCTCCAGAGGCATAGGTTTGACGTCTGATGGTTTCGGGGTGCCCTCGTTAAGGAAATTCTTGAAGATTGATTGAAGCTGTTCATAAACATAGGACACAAATATTTCAACAGTGTCAGGCTAATCTATCAAAGCGGAGTTCAAATATAACATTTGATAAATCGGAGCAGATCATCAAAAGAGCTCATTAACAAGTCTGATTTAGTGACAAAAGCAACAAACGGACACTGATATATTGAATACATGTAGCTTCATTTATAGTATTTAACAAGTTATCAAAACTTCAACATGAACACTCACCTCCGGGAATCTTGAGATGATTTTCTGGAAATTTACTGTAGAGTTCTGCAATTCAAAGAAGTCAAGCAATTGAACCAAGTTAGTCCGACTGTTACAGTATTTAGGAGTTGAACAAATGCATAGTAAGTGAGACAGAACATTTCAACTTACATCGCTGCCATTCTCAAGTGAGATAAAATTCTCATCAATATTTTCCTTGGAGTTGAAAATGTGATCGGCGACCAGCTTGGCTATCACTGCAAACATCCAAATCCGTGTAAGAGAGTACTCAAAATTAATACATTCAATAGTCTCTGTGCATGGATCATACCTTTGAGTTTATCAGATTCACCATCTGCAGAATCGTTTCTGTCCAAATGCCTAGACGTTTTGGAAGCACTAACCGGAAGAACCTTAGTTGCAGAAGAAGAGAGCTGAAACGTTGGCGTTTTGACGTGCTTGTAGAACCCATTACCACTGCTGCTCATCTTGCACTCATGATACGCCTTGAGTCCCAAGACGCAGTCAACAACTTTGCTCACCGATCCAGACTCAAGATTATCCTGTTCTCAAAACACACCTCAATGATTAAAACACACACACATTCAAAACTATCAAAACATAAGAAGAAGAACTTAGTTACCTTTTCGAGATCAGAAGCCTCGAATCCAGGAAGCCTCAACTGTTGCAACGCCACAAGAAAGTTCCTGACGTTCTCGAAATACTGATAAGCTTGAGGAAGCTGGTACTCTCTGTTAAACGACTGCATATGCGAGTAGCTCTCCACAACCTTTAAACAATACAAAAATGTGAATCAAACTTTCAACTCTTAAGACAATGGATTTGAAGAAGAATACAAAGAAACAAATATTATATATATATATATAGTACCTTGGAGACGGCTCCTGGGTGAATCTTGTTGATAGCATTGCAAAGAATCATACCGTTTCTCAAGCAAGAAACAAACTCTTTCTCCGATGGCTGATCCGAGATACCGAGTTCACCCACTACCGATTGAAGCCATTGCACCGCTTGAAACCGCCTCGACGCTTCAAAGATAAAAGCAAAGCAAATCAAACCACAATCGAATCAGAAAAAAAAAAAAAACAAAAAAGAAGAAACTTTTCGTTTCGATCTTTTGTAACGGAACCTGCTTCTTCGGCTCTTCTTGATGCTAAATGAAACTCGTGTAACCCAGTGGTGGTGGTTCTCACGCTTGCCATTACAATCAATTTATCAACGAATCGGAGTTAGAGATTGATTGATTGATTCTTTCCTTCTAGGGCACAGAGCAAACCCTAGGAGAAAAAAAATTGAAAGGAGGAGAGATTGCAGATCAATCGATTCTAGGTCGTCGTCGTCGTCGTCTTCTGCGTTTCTTTCAGTTTGTTTTTCTTTGGGAGTGAAATAGAGGATATTTAGGAATCTACAAAGTTTGTAACGTTAACTACTGTGTGTTTGAATTCAAAAAACCTTTGAACTAATCCTGACCGTTTATTCTCAATTGTGTCAACGGCCTCGAAGATGGTAAAGCACTTTTTTATTTATTTTTATTAAATTGGCTCAGATTATCAGATTTGTTTTTTTTTCTTGTGCTAAATTTAATTCAAGATCAAATACATGTAAAGCTCTAAAAATTTCTAAAGAAAAAAACATAAATTCTTTTCTTATCATCACAGAGATTCACAGCTTTCATACCAGTTCCATCAATTTTTTGTCTATTTGTCGAATCTTCGGAAAGAGACATGATCTACTTATTATAATGTTTTCTTTTGGGGTTCACCTAACATTTGTAGATTTTTTTTTTTTTCACATTTGTAGAATTTAGAGGGATCAGTTTCAATTTAAACGTCAATAGAATTTGTTTCCAAAAACGATATGTTTTCTGCTTTTGATTATCTTAACATATACATGGATGGTCTTTTTTTGTGCTGCGATTTTTCAATACAAGATAATATATTAGCGGTTAACGTAAACTTTCTTAAGTAATAATAATTTGTTTAATGAGAATTATTAATCTAAGACATATTGGGTCTTGATATTTGAACGAAATCGAATTATTTTGGGATAATTGGGCTGTTTTGTTTTTTCGACAAGAGGGATAATTGGGCCGTTTAAACTCATATTATGGCATTGTGACCCAAAACAAAACAAAAGCTTAGTGGGAAACAAAAACAAAACAAAACAAACACTCATATTATGGCATAATGGCATATATTCTATTAATTATTCAACATGTCCAATTGATAGTAAGTTATGTCCACCCTTTTAAATATTATAACTGCAATGATATATAGTATAAATATACATAATACATGATTTTCAGTTTTATAATAACCTCTCCCTCATTTCCTATAATTTAGGAATCCATTACTCATTTAAACGAAATCATTGACAGCACTATACTGTATAAAATAACATGTACAGAACAATACAATTCTGTATATGTAATATCAATGTAAAAATTTATGATTCAAATCTATGACATTCTAAAATACAAATATATCGTTCAGGTCTACCCGTTCATGTATTTTAACTAGAAAATATATATTTTGAATAATCAATATTGATAATATATCATTGTATTATATTTCAAAAAACTTATATATTTAAATGCACATTTTTAAATTGCAGATTATGTCAATTCATTTCAGAATTTGTTTTGGACAATCACATACAAAAACAACTAAAATAAATGATTCACACTATAGACTCAAGCAATATGATATAAACTGCTTAAATAGGTGTTTCCAAATCAAAAATTATAATCGATGAAAAATGTTTAAAATAGTCAACTGAAAATATAGTTGCGTGATCAATTGATAAATGATTAGTCCAACTATTTTATCAATTGATAAATGATTAGTCCAACATAAGTTTATCAGTTAACAAAGTACATGATGTTAAAATAGGGTTTAACGGGTTTAAGTGGACTTTTTCATCTAAATCGTTGAGTGTAACGGGTTTTAAATAGGTTATTCGAGTACAAATATTTATTAAATGTGATTTTACTTAAAGTTAGTGAAGACAATATTAACTAATTTACATATATATATATATATAATATATATATATATATATATATATTTAACAGAATATATTAAAAAATATTTTTCAAAGATTTTTCAAAAGTTTTTGTTCGGTTTTTCGTGTGGTTTGGGTTTGATATTACTTTTCGGATATAACACTTTAAGAACCATTCAAGTATATAGGTCAAGTCTAATAGAGTATGACTCTATGATTTTATGGTCAATTTCGAGTCGGTTTTTTTCCGGTACAAATATTCTTAATTAATTATGATAGATAACTAATAGAAAAAAATAAAATATGTTGCAAATTTTAAGAATATAGTTTAAAAATAATTTTCAGTTGATTATACAAATAATTTGGATCGTGACTACCCGTCGACCCGCAAAGTATTTAAAAAAATAAAAAGTAAAAGTAAATATTTTTTAAAAAATACAGGAATTTAAAATAATAATTTAATATTTACATCATGTATAAATTTTTTTATTATAAATATATTTTTATAATAATTAAATTAAATAATGATTTTTAAAATATATATAACCCGCAGATAACCACAAATTAAGCGGAGCGGTTGCGGGTTGTGCAGATCAGATTTTTTGACCAAAAAAAATAAAAATCCACGGGTTGACGGGTCAGCGGGGCAAGTTCGACTCGCAACCCAGCTTAAACCGTGCGTATACCGGATCAATTTTTTAAATTACTGTTATTTAATAAAATATATTTTAATTAAAATTATACACAAATATGATTACAAAAAATACATCCACCCTTTTAAGGGCGGGTCAAAATCTAGTTGGTAGTTAAATTTTGAAGAAGTTATAATATTTAGATATTCTATTGTTATTTTTTTTGACTAAAATTCTATTGTTATTGGTTTATGTATTCTTACAATCTTATTAGAATCGTTTTTAAAGTTCAAATTGATTCAGTCTAAACCAAAGTTAAATTGATTCAGTCTAAACCAAAGTCAAATTGATTCAGTCTAAACCAAAGTCAAATTGATTCAGTCTAAACCAAAGTTAACTATTCATAATTTATTTTTATTGGATTTGTAAATTAATATAGAAAAAAAATTAGTTTCATAATTACATTACTTTTAACTTACATGAAAGGTTTATATAAATTTTCATATATTATTAGTTGTTTCATTTTAAATTTTGCATATTTTATGTAATGATTTAAACTGTATAAATTTTGTATCATATTTTATTTAGCTACTTCATCTTTCACAAAGCCCAGGTAACAAAACAATAAGTTAACACTTTTGTCTCTGCGAGAATAAAAAGTCTTCTCTCTTTATTACATCTACGCTTTCTTCTTCTTTCTCTCATCCCCATGCTCCTCGAGGCAAGGAGCTAATTTCTCTCCTCTCCTATCAAAAACTCTCCAACCACATTCCGATCTCATCTCATCTCATCAACCAAGAAGATGAACAACAAGAAGAACCCAGATCAGAAACCAGAGATGTCCTCGTCTTCTTCTTCATCTCCTCCAAAGAAACAAACCCTCTTCATATCATCCCTAATCATCATCTGGTACACCTCCAACATCGGCGTTCTCCTCCTCAACAAGTTCCTCCTCTCCAACTACGGATTCAAATTCCCTATCTTCCTCACCATGTGCCACATGTCCGCCTGCGCCATCCTCAGCTACCTCTCCATCGTCTTCCTCAAGCTCGTCCCTCTCCAGCACCTCAGATCTCGCTCTCAGTTCATGAAAGTTGCCACTCTCAGCGTCGTCTTCTGCGCATCCGTCGTCGGAGGGAACGTTTCCCTCCGTTATCTCCCCGTCTCGTTTAACCAAGCCGTCGGTGCCACGACGCCGTTTTTCACCGCGCTCTTTGCGTATCTCATGACGTTCAAGAGAGAGGCTTGGGTCACGTACGGTGCTCTCGTCCCCGTTGTTACCGGTGTCGTGATCGCCAGTGGGGTAAAACGTTTTCTTGTGTTCTGTCTCTGTATATTAAAATGTCTGATCTGTTGTTTTAGGTTAATACATTAAAGATGATTGCTTGTGTTCCACGTTTGTGTGTATATTAAAAATGTCTGATCTGTTCATCTTTAATCTAGTAACCTAAACAACAGATCAGACGTTTTAATATACAGAGACGGATCGTTTTCTTGTCTTGTCCATTAATTCGTGATGTTTTACAGATTCAGATGAACATGTGTTCTGTCTCTGTAGATTTACATGTCTGATCTGTTGTCTAGGTTAATACATTAAAGATTGTTGCGTGTATTCCACGTTTATGTCTGATTCCCAACAAGGCTTGCTTTTTTACATGAATGTGATTTCTATTTAATTTTTTGTAACAGGGTGAGCCAGGTTTTCACTGGTTTGGATTCATAATGTGCATCAGTGCTACTGCAGCAAGAGCCTTTAAATCAGTTCTTCAAGGCATCTTACTTTCTTCCGAAGGGTAATTCCGTAAATAAGATCATTACTCAAATGAAACAGAACTCAGAGTAGTAGATTAATATGAGTTTTTAACATCTTATAAGTTCCCTTGCAGAGAAAAGCTGAACTCGATGAATCTGATGCTGTACATGTCCCCAATAGCCGTCGTTGCGCTTCTGCCCGTGACAGTAGTAATGGAACCTGATGTGATGAGCGTGACTCTATCGCTCGCAAGACAACATAAGTACATGTGGGCACTTCTCCTGGTTAACTCTGTGATGGCTTATTCGGCCAACTTGTTGAACTTTCTCGTTACCAAGCACACAAGCGCGCTTACCCTCCAGGTAACAAAATGAAAAAAAAAAAACGTTTCAACCATTTTACAAAACTAGAGGTGCTAATAATTGTTCAAATGTTTTCAGGTTCTTGGAAACGCCAAAGGGGCGGTTGCGGTTGTGATATCGATCTTGATTTTCCGAAACCCGGTCACGGTGGTGGGAATTGGTGGGTACAGTATAACGGTGCTTGGGGTTGTTGCTTATGGAGAGACTAAACGTAGGTTTAGATGAGCTCAGAGAACTCCTTACCTCCTGTTTTACTTCCTATCTGATTATATACATTATACCTTTAGAGTTATATATAACATCTTATCTCAATAGCCAATTTTGTATCTAACCTATATTTATATATATTGTATTGTGTTAGATTCAGTGATCTTGTTGTTTCCATTGTCCGTTGTTGTGTTTGAAATACACTTTCTCTTGTCACTTCTGTTCTCCAGATAAAAATCAATATTGCTCACTAAAAATTGAATATTACCAAATTCACAATCATTAACTTGGGCCGAGGCCTGCTCCGGATGGGCCTGACTACACCGGCCCGTAAACTCTTTTTTTTTTTTTTTGAAGCAGAAGAAAACATCTCTTCCCTGTCTCTATCACTCTTCCATGGCTCTTCTTCAGAGACCACCTTCTTATCTTCACATCTATTTTCGCCTCATGGCTTCTCGTCCTCGTCTCTTCTCTCACTCTCTATGCCCCTCACTTCACCGTCACTCCTCGTCTCTCTCCTCTTCAGCCCCCAGGTTTTAGCTTCTGTCCTCTCTCTCTCTCTCTCTCTCTCTCTCTCACTTATCCGTTTTGGTTTCCCGGGGGAACTAGACCGGTAAAATGAATATAGACATAACATTTTGCTTCCTGTGCTAATAAAAATTATGTCTTTGTGCCTTTCCTGAAAGTTTCCAAGCAATCGAAATTGAGTGAAGTCAATTGCTTCCATCGCTTTAGTTTTATGAGTGTTAAGTTTAGCTCCTGTCTGCCGGAGGAAAGTCTGGTTCTTTATGTAAATAGACTTTCTTGATTCTCTTCCATAGTGTAAAGCAAAAACTTTTGGGAGGTATATGATAGATTCGATTTCTGCGGTTGGTTTCAGGATAAAGTTCCAGTTAGCCAAGGTTTTGAGTCATAGACTTGTACTAAGAAATGCAGTCTCGCCAAGGTCCTTTATGTCATCCACCATGGACACTGATGCTCTCCATGAGAGCTCCACCTCTAAGGATTACAGCTCCGAGCACATTCAAGTAATATCCTGCTCTGATGATTTGTTTCTCTTTTTTCATAGGGACAATGTTTTATTGTTACAGCTGTTGGCTTTTCCTGCTATGAATCTTTCTTCTAGTTTCACTTTTATGTATATATCTTTATGATGCACACTAGGTGTTGGAAGGCTTAGACCCTGTCAGGAAAAGACCTGGGATGTATATTGGTAGCACTGGATCTCGTGGTTTGCATCATCTGGTAAATCCCATTCTCTTTCTTTCTTTGAACTCTCTTGTCCCTCACTGTCTCCTTTTGAACTTGTTTATAATTTTAACCTTTCCAATACTTGTTGTTTTTCTTAGGTTTATGAGATACTTGACAACGCAATTGACGAGGCACAAGCTGGTTTTGCTTCAAAGATTGATGTTGTTTTACATGCAGATGGTTCAGTCAGCATTGCAGATAATGGACGTGGGGTATATGATTTGTTTACACTTTCTCATTCTCCCGTATTTTTTTTTCATATAATTTTCTTTTCATCAATATCCTTTTCTTGCAGATACCTACGGACTTGCATCCCGCAACGAGAAAATCTGCTTTGGAGACTGTCCTCACGGTATTATTGCTAGTTGCAATTTTTTTTTTAATTATTATCTTCGCCTTATATGACTTAAGATCGCTTTAAGGTTCTACTGTTAGTTACTAACGGTTTATTTTATTCTCATAAGCTAGCTCAGTCTTCATTCTTAAGTAATACAATACCTCATGTTGGACTTGTTTTCAGTACTAGTATAATAGAGGCCTGGTAAATGTTAAATATGTGTACTAACCCTACCGAAAATAGACTTCTTATTCAAGGTTTTATGGTTTTCGTAACAAAGATATTCACAGGGACAGGAAATTTTAGGTGTTTGTTATTTATGTACTATCTGATAAGTTTTGCTATGGATTGTTAGCTCCTTTCAGGCAGGATGATTCTAGTTTTGCTATATATTGTTTAGCGAGTTGCCTATGATGTTGGTCTAAGCTTAAAATCACATGTGTTTATGGTTTTTTCATTCTGATTCTTGGTCATGCAGTTAATCAATCATGCTTTTTAAAAAAAAAAATTATGCAGGTCTTACACGCAGGGGGTAAGTTTGGTGGCAAGAGTAGCGGTTACAGCGTGTCTGGTGGATTGCATGGTGTAGGTTTATCGGTAGTTAATGCTTTGTCAGAGGTTTGTTCCCTTTGTGCCTATTTTATTTGGTTTTAAAAATATTTCTGGGATAGTTAGATCCCAGTTTCCGAACCTCATATCATATGAAAAGTTTCTTTTAATAGTTCCCAGTGAGTACTGGGTTATCAATTTCAAATTCTTCCACTATATGCAACTTGTTTTTCCATCAAGAATCCTATTAGTATAATGTTCATACGGCTAATGAAGAAGCTCTTACAATTCATAGGAATTGGAGGTTATTGTTCGCAGAGATGGGATGGAGTTCCAGCATAAGTATTCTCGTGGAAAGCCCATAACAACACTTACATGTCATGTCCTCCCACCAGAGTCAAGGGGCACTCAAGGGACATGCATCAGGTTTTGGCCTGACAAAGAAGGTTTTGCCTATATTGATATATTCCATACTAACCTATTTTACCCTTACTAAGATAAGATTTGATGACTAATCCATCTTTTCTGCCACATCTGATTTTTCAGTATTCACAACTGCAATTCAGTTTGATCACAACACTATTGCTGGAAGAATTAGGGAGCTTGCTTTTCTAAATCCAAAGGTGTGCATTTATCACTTGATAATCTTTTTAATTAATACGTCAATATTTTAAATTCTTTTTGCTTCATGTTCATGCAGGTTACAATCTCTCTGAAAAAGGAGGATGATGATCCAGAAAGGGATCTGTATAGTGAATATTTTTATGCTGGAGGACTAATTGAATATGTTAGCTGGCTAAATACTGATAAGGTGAGTCTTGCACTCTGGATCCTTTGTTATAGTTAATATGAAGTGTCTCAAATATTTGCCTACCACTGATGCTAGAATTTAAATTGTGGCCAAGTACTTTAAAGTGGAAAGGGTTTTGTGAAACAAAATCCAGTGGGGATGGTTCCAATACTTTTATTTTCCAGCTAACTTGTTGGTAAGATATGTTGACCACATTTCTCCCGTTAGTTCGTTATTCTTAGGGCTCTGTCTTAGCATGAGTATAGACATGTGTCAACTCAATCTCTGTTAAGTTAGCTCTTATGCATTTAGGTCTCATAGGTCATTCCTAATTACTATCTTTCATCCTGGAAAGGTTAACTATCAGCTCTTTTGTTCAGAAACCGCTCCATGATGTGCTGGGTTTCAGGAAAGAGATAAATGGCACCACCGTTGACGTTGCACTTCAGTGGTATACTACTCTTCCTTCTATTTACCTACCTCTGCTTATATGGTAAACATATATAATCTGCTTGCGTTTACCTTAGAACCACGTACTTCAACATCTAGGCTGACTGGTTTTATGGTTTACTCTGTAAACTGGACATCAGTTGCCTGTACGGTATGCAGAGTCGATGACTGTATATGCTGCAGCTATTCTGGAAGAGAATGCGTATGTGATGGTAGGATCTAACTCTATAGCCTCGTTATTGTACCCAGGTGCTCAGATGCCTATTCAGACACGATGCTGGGATACGCGAATAGTATTCGCACTATTGATGGTGGCACACATATAGAAGGTGTGAAGGCTTCGTTAACAAGAACTCTGAATAGCCTCGCAAAAAAGTTAAAGGTTATCAAGGTGTGATATCAGTAACCTACTTCATTTTTCTATTCTTTATATGTCCATTCTTAGAGGTTTAGAGCGTATTTAATTGTGGTTAGTTGGTCATTACTATGGCTGAAGAGTCTTCTGAGATAGTATATCTGCAGTTAATAGGCTCTGCTACAATAGGTTCTCACTTCTGCATGCTCTACACACAATGAACTAATCTATAATTATACTGACATACATGCCAGTTATAGAGGTTGCTTTTGGATTCATTTAGGCACATATCTTGACCAGTTTCAGGCATGCATTTCTGAAATGGTTGCTTGCCAAGTTGTTATTTATTGTCGTTGATTATGTTTTTCAGGAGAAGGATATTAGCTTAAGTGGGGAACATGTTAGGGAGGGATTGACCTGCATTGTCTCAGTCAAAGTTCCTGATCCTGAGTTTGAAGGTCAAACAAAGGTACTCAAGAGCATAATGACTTCCTGACCTCTTTTGGCAGTGATCTCTGGTCAGCAGGCCATAACCATTTTTGTATTCTGTTACTCGTATTAATTTTTTTTTTTGTCTGGCCTAACCTCTCAAAGACGAGACTAGGGAATCCAGAGGTGAGAAAAATTGTTGACCAATCACTCCAGGAGTATCTTACGGAGTACTTGGAATTGCATCCAGATGTTCTTGAAAGCATCATTTCCAAATCTTTGAATGCTTACAAGGTATGGCAATGACATAACCTCTCATATGTATCCTTACTGCTCCTCCGCCTTTTACTGAACGCCAAGTTACTAGTTTCAACGAAATAACCATGAATTTTCCCTAATGACTCCTTTTCTTTATAGGCTGCTCTTGCTGCCAAGAGGGCTAGGGAGTTGGTCAGATCAAAAAGCATTTTGAAGTCATCCTCACTTCCTGGGAAACTGGCTGATTGCTCATCTACTGATCCTGCAGAATCTGGTATGCATTAGCCAGCATGGAAGTGCCCTTTCGTAAGAAATCAGAACATAAGTATATATGACTAGAAAGGCTTTAAACTGTCAAAACATTTAAGTGAGAAGATGGGAAAGGAAACATGAGGCTGGTGTTTTATGCTGGTCATAGCTTTTAACACTTGTAAAGCTATCAATATTGGTCAATTATTGACTTCTTTTTCTGTGTTATCAGAGATTTTTATAGTGGAAGGAGATTCAGCTGGTGGCAGCGCAAAACAGGGTCGTGACAGGCGTTTCCAGGTAGGAAACCGTTCTGCTCATTGTGTCACTAGACAAGAATCAGTGAGGGGATAGAAAAGGATAGTTAGTTATCATTCTTGTTGGCTTCTTTGAGTATGCAGATACTTGTGAGTCTAACTAAGAGTGCTCTCTTACTCTCAAAAAGACATGAACTGGGTGTCTCTCAGTAGTATCAACATTCTTTGATGTCAATAAGATGAGAGTAAGATACAAACCAAACAATAGATGAAAAAGGCAGTTTGGGGGATTTGAGTGTGTCATATACAAAATAGGAGAATCATTCACAGGTCAACATAGTGTCATATGGGGTTTGCTTGATCTTTTCTGCTTCTGTTTGTAACAAAGTGGTTTGGATTTTTGCAGGCGATTCTTCCTTTAAGAGGTAAAATTTTGAATATAGAGAGAAAGGATGAAGCAGCCATGTACAAGAACGAAGAAATTCAAAATCTAATTCTTGGTCTTGGCCTTGGTGTGAAGGTGATATATCCCCTCCTATTTGTTATTTTTGTCAAAGTATTGGCAAACTCAACGTGACATAATAAATCTATTATTCTCCAGGGAGAAGACTTTAACATGGAGAATTTGCGTTACCATAAGATTATCATATTAACAGACGCAGATGTTGATGGTGCACATATCCGGACACTTCTGTTGACATTTTTCTTCAGATATCAGGTTTTAGTTTACCTGAATAAAACAATTCATTTTAATGTAACCTCTCTATATTGCTGGTGAACTTAATGAAATTAACTTTTTCTGTAGAGAGCCTTGTTTGACGCGGGTTGCATATACGTTGGTGTTCCACCTCTTTTCAAGGTAAGTTCTTAGAGAGCCTTTTTCTGTAGAGAGCCTTGTTATGCTTCAGATTCACGGAAAGTTTTTTTTTTTCTAAAGCTAGTTTTTCTCTTTGAGAACAAACAGGTTGAGAGGGGGAAACAGGCGCATTACTGCTATGACGAGGCGGCTCTTAAACAAGTTATCGCTTCTTTCCCTGGAAATGCATCCTACAACATTCAGAGGTTCAAAGGTAAAAATGACTTGAGAAAACCAGTTTTTGTTGGTCTTATGGCTTTTTTCACATCATGAATCTTCTATTCCAAGGCACTTACATGGCCAAGGTTAATTAATGCCTTTGTTTGTTTTGTGCATCTGCAGGTTTGGGTGAGATGATGCCTGAGCAGTTATGGGAAACAACAATGAATCCAGATACAAGGATACTGAAGCAACTAGTTGTTGATGACGCAGCAGAAACAAATGTGGTCTTCTCATCTCTCATGGGTGCTAGGGTAAGGCCCACAAAACTCAGATTTGAGGGATGAGTTTCCATTGTGTTCTTGCAAAACTCATGATGGTAAAACTGTGTTTGTTGTGGCATCTCTGTTTCAGGTTGATGTCAGGAAGGAACTCATCAAAAGCGCTGCGACTAGAATCAATCTGGAGCATCTTGACATATAAAAACAACACATGCTATTGCCCTCAGCTAAGAGATAGCTTTTTATTTAGGAGACATCATAATGTTTTGAAACTGAACCATATATTTTGATTCCAAAACATCGTTTATTAAATTGATTTACATACTGTCTTAGAAAAGAAAAAAATAGAAGCCGTTAAAAATGGTATCTAAAAAAATCTAAAAAAGATTTTTGTCTTTATAAAATTAAATACTCGCCAACTGTTTAACTAAAATCAAAATTAAAGTCAAATGAAACTCTCGGTAATCTAATTAGAATTTCAAAAAACTGTCTAATTTTGTACGCTTTGTAGTCACACATAATCACTTGTTTAACTTTTAACTTTACACAAGGAAAGCTCCACTAATCAAATCTTCTCATATTTAAGAACCAGAATATCTTGAATATTCTTTTATAAGTACTACTCAAAATCATAATCTCGATGGATGTGGAGAGATTGAAACAAAGGATTAGAAGAAAGATGAGAAGGTAACAGATATTCTTCCTTGAATACCTGTGTTAATTTGATTTCTTCTGTGTGTTCATTGATGTGTTTACTATAGTTGCTTTTTGTGAAGAATGTTTTTCCTATTACACTATAAGAGTTGTCGGGTCAGAGAAATATCACGAGAGGTCCCATTCATATACACAAGACTTCAAACTTGACCACGTTTTTTATAATAAAAAAAAGACCATTACACCCAACCAATCCCATCGCTTGCTTTTCACTTCCACCATTCTTTTATCTTTATATCTTTGCGATTCTTCATCCATTTTTTTCAGATTCTTCAAAGAAAAAAAAGTAAACTTTTTGTGTGAAATTCACAGAACCGTATTCATCTTCTCCAATTCCTAAAAGGTTTATTCTTTTGTTCATCTTCATCTTTACCTCGCTCTGCTCTTCAGTTTCTGTGTTTCAAATCATTGTAATGATCGCCAACGAACTAGTAAAAAAAGTTGGATACTTTTAAGTGTTTACGGGGTTTTAGGTCTTGTGGGGTCGGAAGAACTTACCGAAAGGTTCGATCTTTATACAGTTTTCAGCTCTGCTTGAGTTTGTTTTATTTGATTGATGTTTCAGAACCATGCCTGAGAAGAACATCCTAGAGGACGCCTTGGGGGACTTGGTGGATAACTTGACGGATGCAGTTCAGAAGAACAAACAAGATACCGTCGCTTCTCGTTTCAACCGTTTGTTCGGTCGCGAGAAACCGATCCATCATGTCTTAGGCGGTGGCAGATGTAAGAAATTTCAAAATTTAAGTGATTGGTTTTGTGTATTGTTGTTTCTAATTTAAGTTGATTCGTTCCAGCTGCTGATGTGTTGTTGTGGAGGAACAAGAAGATCTCCGCAGGTTTTCTGATGGGAGCTACTGCAATCTGGGTGCTTTTCGAGTGGATCAACTTCCATTTCCTGTCTCTCGTTTGTTACGGTCTCTTGCTTGGTATGATCGGTCAGTTCGTTTGGTGCAATGCCTCAGGGTTCCTAAACCGGTAAATTCTTAAACCGGTTCGTGTTGTTTTTTTGTATATCATTGGTTTCCTTTGTGATTGCAATCTACTAATAAGCAAAAGTCTATTAAACAGCTCACAGTCTAGAGTGCCTCGCCTTGTTCTTCCAAAAGATTTCTTCGCTGATGTGGGTGTGACCATTGGCACAGAGGTTAACCGCGGTTTGTTGTTTCTTCAGGACTTGTCTTGTAGAGGGAACTTAAAACAGTTCCTCATGGTTAGTAGTCTTCTTTGCTCCCATTACATTTTTCACATTTTTTTTTTGTTTTATACTACTATACAAATATTTGAATGTTTTGACTATTTCACTGCATATTAAGAAACAATAAATATATTATTTTGCTTAACACTTTTTTTTTGTTGTTTTACCAATAAAATTTCACCACTCATAACTCTGTTTTTATTTGATGTTTTAGTTTTAAAAACAAGTGCATTAACTATACTCTAAAAACATACGATACAAAATCTGAAACATCAAATCATTCGTATACATAAAAGTAAATAACATATGAGTCCTTAGATAATGTTCATCAATCTGCACGAACATCATTTTCAGGCTGTGCTTGGACTGTGGGTAGCTGCAATAATAGGGAGCTGTTGCAACTTCCTAACTGTTCTGTACATTGGTGAGTATGTAGTAAGTTTTTTGTTAGTGACTCTTTTAAAAAAGGATTTGAGAGTTCAGTTTATAAAGAGATGATGTTTTTTTTTGTTTTTTGAAGGGTTTGTGGGAGCTCACACAATGCCGGTAGTGTATGAGAGATATGAAGACGAAGTGGATGGTTTTGTGGACTCTCTTCTAATGAAGTTTCATAGTCACTACAAGAAGATTGATTCTGGTTTTCTCAGTCGAATCCCAAGTGGGAAGTTCGGGTTGAAGAAGCATGACTAAGATCAAACTATTAGATCTCTCTGTCTTTTGATGTTTTTGTCTATTGAACTAAATCAACTTTCTTGTCTTTTCTTTCATAGTCATGTTAATGTGTTCTGTTCTTCTTCTATTCTCTCTGTATCGTCGAGACCTTTGAAAACAAAATTGACTGTCAAAACAAGAAGATGAGATAACTTTTTTATGTATGGGATGGGATCCACCCATAGTCACACATTGTACACGTGGCAGTTTCCTAAAGCTCCAAAGCTTGAATGTCTTTTTAATTTTAAAATAAATAAATAAAGTTAGTGAAATGAAAAAAGGAAATGGAGGAAAAAGAATCTCTTTAATATAATCCACGACGACGATCAAAGTGAGGTTAGGTTCCTTTCCTCTCCTCCTCTCTCTCTCTCTCTCTCTCTTCTTTTCTCTCCACGGTTTTGATCTCGGATTTGAGGTACTGATATTTATTAAAGCTTGTGACTTTTTTTTTTCTTTCATAAAGTTGAATTTGCTCCTACATGATATGCTTCTCTCGCATGTTCTTTTATTATAGTTTTCTTTTGTTTTGGAAGTTCATGTAATTTGATTTGATCCGGTTGTATTTGAAGACGGAATCTATTGAAAGTAATTGGGATTCGTTGGGGGAGAAACGGAGGATTTGATTTTTTCTTTTAGTTTTCTTTTCTGTTCAATAAAAAGTTTTGCTTTTTAATATTATTTCTGGGGCACATCTTACATAGATTCTGTTTGGCAATAGAACTATTGATGTGTGTGTGTGTGTTTTTTTTGTTAATGTTGAAGAAGGTTCTGTCTAAGTTAGATCGAATAGAAAAGCTGCCTTTGTCCATTTGGAAATAGAAAAATATCACTCTACATAAATGCCTCCATTGATTGTTCATCTTGGGACATAGTTTCAGTACCAAAATATTTTGTGAAAATTATGTTATTAGTTTTTCTCTGGGGTCTTGCTTTTGAACAGGAGTTGTGATGTGAGAATAGAGCCTTATTTCTTTATCATTGAGAATAGTTCAAGATATATCATTCTCGACCGACCGTTGTTATAGTTTTTGGATTTATACTGTTTTTAACTTATTTTTCCTTTGTACAATCTCCAAGTACAATGTCTAAAATACTGCTTCTATCCAACAGGAACAAGCTCTGTTTTACAACAAAAAGAAAAAAAATCAGAGATGTCAAGTGGAACAGTGAGAAGGGTCTCTCGTCAAGATATACAACTGGTAATATAAAAAACAAAATAAAGAGCTTTCTCTTGATGCATATTGAGGTTGTTGTATCCTTGTAGGTTCATCTTGTCCTGTACAATGTCATATAGTATCATGAGAATAGCTATTCCTTTTCTTCACTGCCCTCTTTAACTACTTTGGAAAAAAAACTTTGTATGAAATTGTAGAATTGAGGCATATGTCTTTCTTGATAATGTTATTGGAGGGAGTATTTTAATATGAAAAGCATCATACTTGTTGTTGATAAAAGGCCTTCAGCTTCATTATATAAAATATGTGAAAACATTAAAATCGAAACTTTGTTTTCTCCTCCTCTCACTCCAACTGTTCTGTCCAGTGTCCAACCTTAAACTTTACTTTTTGCTTGTTTATCATATGCCCCGTTTCAGGTTCAAAACCTTATAGAACGATGCCTTCAACTTTACATGAATCAGAAAGAAGTCGTGGAAACTTTACTGGAGCAAGCTAAAATCGAACCTGGTTTCACAGAACTAGGTAACCACAGCTGTTGAAGGATAATTATCACATAATAATAGATCATCACAAGGGTGGGGGGATGATTTCAGTTATACTCTATGTTTTGCTCTCTTTTTTTCGGTTTTACAGTTTGGCAGAAGCTTGAAGAAGAGAACCGTGAGTTTTTCAAGGCTTACTATCTTAGGCTGATGGTGAAACACCAGATCATGGAATTCAACAAGCTCCTTGAGCAGCAGGTTCACCATATGCAGCAGATGCATCCAACTGGACTTACCTCTTCCGTCCAGAACACAAACGGTCCCCACATCCAATCAAGTAAGATTCATATCCAAATGGTTTTAGATAGCTAATCTATGAAACTGACATCGATTCTGTTTAACAGTGAATCAGAAACAGTTGGGGTATGCCTCTGAACACACTGATCAATCGTTGAAGTCCAATGCACATCATCACCCTATGCCCTCGAATCTGTCTAACGCATACCTCAACGGCTCTTCAACACTCAACACAAACGTGTCCCCATCTGTGAACATATCAACAACAACCCACGCTAGGAGAGCTGACGCTTCTCCACCGAACATGATCTCATCGCAGACCACAAACATGCCACCTATGATGCAAGGGATGAATGGCGGAGGAGGAGGGATGATCAAGTCTGAGACTGCCTTTGCAAACCCTGCTTCGTTCATGTATGGTGGTGGTGGTGAACGGAACGCCTTAGATGGACACTCCGCTGTTAGAGAAACTCCGATCACATCTTTCAGTAACGAGTCCAACAACAACAACAACCAACAGCCACTCGGTGATACGCTTCTTGACGCAGAAGCTTCTACTTTTGGGTTCTTAGGTCAAATCCCTAGGAACTTCAGCCTCTCTGATTTGACAGCCGATTTTTCGCAGAGCTCAGGTCTATTCTCTATCTCATATATACTCCTTTTTGTCTCTCTTTGTTTGTACTATTTAGCATGCATATAGAACCTAGTGATTAGTTTATATGCTATATTGGTTTGTAACCATAAGCTTTGATCAGAGATTCTGGAGAGCTATGATAAATCACCCTTCCTTGTGCCGGATTCTGAAACCTTCCTGGACTCCTGCGACAGGGGAGAATATCAAGGTGAGGACTTGGAGACTTTGTTTTAAGAAGAATGAAAGATTAAAGTATCTGTGGTATCATTCTTTTTGGTAATAATGTGTTTTATTGTAGGAGACAACAAGAGATTGGATACCATATCTGAAGGTTTCAGTTATGACAACCTCGGGAGCGAGTAGTTGATAGATAACATGTAAGAACAAATGCTCATTACATTTTACCTCTAATATTCTCAGATTGTAGTTTTTGAATGTACAGAGATCTGACATCATCTTTTGTTTGCGAAAAGCTATGCAGGTTTTTTGCCTTTCATCATCACTTATAACATAGGACACGTTTTGCGTACAAAAAGATTCAGGCTTATGATGATTTTCTTGCTTGCAAAGACTATTGGGTGGGGGTGTATAAAAGGAGATTTTTATTTTTATTTCCATTTAACATTATTACTTTAGCTTGAAGTTTGGTTGTAGTAGTAATAAGTATGTGAGAATATCATTATGTAATTCTCAAGTGTGTGGTTTTGTCTTTATGTATTGTGTTTTAGTTTTGTACTTTTGTTATACAATTGTTTATTAGTACTTCAAATTTGGTGGAAGCTAAATGTACGAGTTTTGTCAAGTTCATCCATAGAATGTGTGGTTTATGTCTTTATCACATTAGAGTGTGTCGAGTAGGACCATATATAACTATAATGGTGTGTGTTTTAAAAGCTATAAAATGAAGGTAGTGGTGATGAGGTACCGACTGATCACATTCAACAGACTTGAGATAATGCTTTTAAGTTAAGGTTGTGGTAAGCTTGTAACCGAAAGCTTTTAGAGATAAAATAGCATCTCCAATTCCATTCCATAATTTATTCTAAATTTTATTTTATTATTTAATTCAAATTAAGAAATTGGAAAAATAGAGTGATTTTATTTTATTATTTAATTCAAATTAAGAAATTGGAAAAATAGAGTGATGACCAAAAAATAAAAGCATTACTCTATTTATGGAATAATGTTATTATTTTTTTATCATTACTCCATTTTTCACTCTATTTTCAACTTCATTTCTCAATTTGGACTAAATTATGGAGCAGGCTTGAAGATGCAGTAATATTTTTATTTTTTGGTCATCATCCCATTTTTCACTATATTTTCAACTTCATTTCTCAAATTTGAGTAAATTATGGAGCGGAGTTGGAGATGCACTAATACTCTATCCACTTTTTAAATAATAGAGTTTTAACGGACCAAAATAAAATTATTGTTTTTATAAATATTAAACCTGTATCGGAAATAAAGATTTAATTTTAGACATAACGGGCGGACCCCACCAGATGACTCAAACCACAAACACAGAGACACAAACTCTCTCATCTCTCTCTCTCTCTCTCTGGGAAGATAATAGTCTCCATCTCCAATCTCCATGAAGCTTACTGCTTCTGGGTAAGTAAGTCTCTGTTGTGTTTCTTTCCATCTATTCTCTCAACTAGTAGATCTCAAACTCTTATATTTCTCTTGTTTCATGTAGGTGATTATCTGAAAGTTAGGTTTTTTGCTCTGTTTCGATGGATACTCTTTTGAGAACACCCAACAAGCTCGAATTTTTCATCCCTCAGTTTCATGGGTTTGAGAGATTAAGCAGTAACGGTCCAAACCCTTCAAGGGTTAAGCTTGGTCTCAAGAAAAGGGCAATCAAAAGCGTTAGCAGTAGTACAAGTAGTGCTCTGTTAGATCTTGTTCCTGAAACCAAGAAGGAGAATCTCGACTTTGATCTCCCCTTATACGACACTTCCCTCAACAAACTCGTCGACCTAGCCATCGTCGGCGGCGGTCCCGCTGGTTTAGCCGTGGCTCAGCAGGTCTCCGAGGCTGGACTCTCCGTCTGCTCCATCGACCCTTCTCCCAAGCTCATCTGGCCTAACAACTACGGAGTCTGGGTCGACGAGTTCGAAGCCATGGACTTGCTCGACTGCCTCGACACCACTTGGTCCGGCGCCGTCGTCTACATCAACGACGGCGCCGAGAAGGATCTGAGCAGGCCTTACGGGAGAGTCAACCGTAAACAGCTCAAATCCAAGATGCTTCAGAAATGCATCGCCAACGGCGTTAGGTTTCATCAGGCCAAGGTCACTGACGTTGTTCATGAGGAGATTAACTCCACTGTGGTGTGCAGTGACGGTGTGAAGATTCAGGCTTCTGTTGTTCTTGACGCTACTGGGTTTTCAAGATGCTTGGTGAAGTATGATAAGCCTTATAACCCTGGGTATCAAGTGGCGTATGGGATAGTGGCTGAAGTCGATGGACACCCGTTTGATGTGGACAAGATGGTGTTCATGGACTGGAGAGATAAGCATCTTGATCCGTACCCTGAGGTTAAAGAACGGAACAGCAAGATCCCTACGTTCTTGTACGCAATGCCGTTTTCTTCCAACAGAATATTTCTTGAAGAGACGTCTCTGGTTGCTAGGCCGGGCTTGAGGATGGAAGACATCCAAGAGAGAATGGTTGCTAGGCTTAAACATTTGGATATCAACGTGAAAAGGATTGAAGAAGACGAGCGTTGTGTGATCCCCATGGGAGGTCCTTTACCGGTCTTGCCTCAGCGTGTAGTCGGCATTGGAGGTACGGCGGGGATGGTGCATCCTTCTACAGGTTACATGGTGGCTAGGACTCTTGCGGCTGCGCCGATAGTTGCAAACGCTATAGTGAGGTACCTTGGTTCTACTAAAGGAGATCAGCTATCGGCTGAGGTGTGGAGAGACTTGTGGCCTATAGAGAGGAGGAGACAGAGGGAGTTCTTCTGTTTTGGGATGGATATACTGCTGAAGCTTGATTTGGATGCTACTAGGAGGTTCTTTGATGCGTTCTTTGACCTGGAGCCGCGTTACTGGCATGGTTTCTTGTCGTCGAGGCTGTTTCTTCCGGACCTGGTGTTCTTTGGGTTGTCGCTCTTCTCGCATGCTTCTAATACCTCGAGGTTGGAGATCATGACTAAGGGAACTGTTCCTCTTGCTAAGATGATCAACAATCTGGTAAAAGATAGAGACTAAAAGGACCAGATTAACTGGATTATCTGCAACTGCATGCTCTTCTTGGATAGTTGTGTATACCATAGCCTGAATTCTTGCGAGAATATAAGAATCTTATTAGTTATTTAATCTTCATCAAAATGTGTTGTTGCATTTGAATGTTTGTTTCCCCAACTCTTTTGAAATCCAGAAACAAGAGGTACAAAAGCAAATAGTACAAAAGCAAATCTTGAAAACTCTATCCAGAAACAAGAGGTACAAAAGCAAATAGTACAAAAGCAAATCTTGAAAACTCCTTTCGCTGGTTCTTATATTTCATCTTCCTCGAAGGGGTCTCTTTCGGGATAATCGCCAACCTGCAGGCCAATACAAAGTTCATGAGTAGTATAATATGTGGCTTACAAATCCAAATTATTAGCTTGAAAGTTATACATATCCTTAGGCCTATGGGGCCTTAACTAGTCTTTATAGCTAACGAATGTGGGACTGCAGACTCTTACTATTAACATCTTGCAAAACCAAACCTGCATTGACCTATCTTTCTAGCAAATAGTAATGTCATAGAAACCGGATCTTGTCTAAGAACAACTAAAACCAGGTCGATTCTATCAAGTGTAATAGGGTCCATTTTCACTCTGATGCTAAGACCTTGTAGAGAAAGAAATTACCTTTACTTTGTCTGGCCGGACCACACCACCATGAAGCTGAGGGCATTCAAATAATCTTGTTCCTTTCACCCTGGCATATATAAACCAATATAAAGCATAGGCAAACTGTACTTTTGCTAATAATATCATGACGTTGAGCACAAGCTTATGCAAGACTAAGAGCCTCAAAGAGGTTTTACTAACACAGAAATATGAGTCTGCAAGTGGAATCAGTGTTCCAGAACAAGAAAAAGACTTAATACTTTTAAATTGTGATGAAGGAGTTTAACCTTAAATGACTACAATTATAGAAAGAAATTCACATACAAGCCATCGTGTTTGCCAAGTGGTTCATCATACTGGATTCCAACCCAATAGCCAGGACCCAAAGACTCTGCTCGTCCAACGTATTTGACCACTCCTCTTTTCTCCCCGGGCTCAACTTGGCATCTATCTCCCACCTTCATATTTTGACAACAAGAGGAAAAAAAAGGATTACAAGAGATCAGTCTCACAAAATATCAAAACATAGCTCATTATCTCTGCCTCTTCAGTTTTAAGTAAGCAGTTTTAAGTAAGGAAGGGAGAAGTCTTTAAATACAAAAAAAAAAAGAATCTAACTCACCTTGATATCTGCACATAGATCTTCCATGAAGTCCTCCTTCGTCTGTTGAAAAGGAGAATCATTAGAACCTCTGTGTTCTTAAATTTCTTAATCTAACCCCCAAATAGTTTAGCTTTGTGTTGCCAAAAAAAAACTCAAATCGTTTAGCTTTTTTTCATACCTTAACCTCAGAAGCAGCAGGATTCTGAGACACTCTTTTCTCTTTGAATTTCCTAAAACTGTCTGCAATGTAAAGTGAACACAATAACATATCATCAGAGGAGGAGCACCAGCATAGACAAACTAGTCTTTTCCGAGACACTGATTCTAAGCAGTAGGAAAAAAAATTTACCAGTTCGTTTAGCATAGTCCTCTTCTGAAATAGTATACTTCTCAACCAATGAAGTATCTTCAAGCCAGCCTCCAGTTGTGACAGAGGAGGGGTCAAGATCAACTATGTGTAACCGAAACCTATTAAAAAGCAGCATAAAAAAAAAGAACCAATCACATGTAACTGATAAAACAATAAAAAGTCATCACATTTGATTACAGTGAACTAAGTTACCCATCAAAAGGGGAGTAGAAACCGAGTGGTCTTGAATCATCACTGAGAAGTGCAACCTTTGAGCCACTTTCATCATAAAGCTCCAAAGCCATAGCATTCACAGATGTCCCACATTTTTTCCATAGCTTTTCTTTCACAGCTTCCACATTCATCTTCAGACAACATTAAAAAAAAAAAATTGGACTTTCGAGACGACATCAACCAATAGATGTAAGAAACAGTTGAATCAGTAACTGGTGTGTTTGTGTCTGAAAAAAAAAAGAGACACTCACTTGCGGAGAGAAACGAACATCGGCAGCGAAGCTCTTGAGGTTGGAGTGAGTTACGTGCAAAAGTACAGAGTCATCTCCTTCCATCTGTAATCGCGAAGTCGCCATTTTTGTTTTCTCCTCCAGAGATGTGCCGAGAAGAAGCGGAAGATCAAACGGTGTCGTTTTCAACCGCCGTCGTGTAAATAAGGTTTTAGATCGTAAAGCGTACTCTCGGTATTACAAACACCCCCTAGATTCATTTAGATTATGCCGCGTGTTCAGCCGTATGTAATATATCATGTACTCTCCCGCAGTGATCTTGCCACGTGTAATCTTAGTCAGAAACTCATTTACATTATGCCACGTGTTGAGTCGCATGTAAAATCTTATATACTCTTCCGCAGGTTAGTATAGCCTTTTTGATCCTTAACCAAAACACACACTCGAAAGGTAGAAAAGATCCGTGAGAGTTCCGGCGATGGCAGAAGACTTCTCGGTGGTAGTCTTAGCTTCCGATCTAGGTATCGACGCTCGACCGTTCTTAACGAGAAGCGATGAGATCGATGAGCAAGAGAACTGGCACGACTGTCCTCAATACCTCGGCGACGACGAAGACTTCTCCGATCTCGATCTCCTCCACTTCTTCACCCTCCAAGGCTCCGATAAGTCCGGTAACCGGATCTTCCGCGTCGTCGGAAAGTACTTTCCTGGTAAAAAAAGTTGCTAATGTGTTATTAGCTTCTGTATTAGAGTAGATAACCGGTTTAGGTTTTGGTTTATTGTGGTTAAGTAAACCGGAACAATCACAGTATATAAGTTAACTCTGTACTCTTGTCGTTTGAATTAATCAATGAGAAAAGTTAGTTACAAGTTTGTTAGATCAATCTTCTTCGCTTTAGCTCGAGAGCCTCACTTAACATTCTGTTTCATTACATAACTCATCTTTTTAAGGTCTTTAAGTGTTTTTTTGTGTGTGTGTGTGGATGAAACGGCAGCTCGTGTGGTGAGTGCAGAGAGGCTGAAGAAGTATATATTCCAGAAGATAAGCAACGAGTGTCCAGAGGGACCTTTCTGCTTGGTTTACATGCATAGCACGGTTCAAAAGGACGAGAACTCACCGGGGATTACCATCTTGAGATGGATCTACGAGGATCTTCCTTCCGAGATCAAAGACAGACTCCAAGTTGTTTACTTTATACACCCTGGTCTTCGTTCGAGACTTGTCATCGCCACTCTCGGTCGCCTTCTTCTAACCGGAGGGTAAGTAAAGCTTTTTTTCTTTGAGCCTCAAGTTAAAAGCTTTTTCATCATCATCTAAACACCAACTTTTAATAAAACGTTGCAGACTGTACTGGAAGATTAAGTATGTGAGCAGGTTGCAGTATCTGTGGGAGGAGATAAAGAAAGGGGAGGTGGAAGTTCCTGATTTTGTGAACAACCATGATAATGTGCTTGAGCATAGACCGTTGACGGACTATGGAATCGAACCGGATCCTTTTCATTTAACCGAGGTTCAGTCTTCTTCGTTCTCACTCAACAGAGAACTCAACCAGTACGAGAATAGATGGGTCTCATAGTGTATTTTCTCCTCTTCTGTAATGCCAGAACCTCTTATTTTTTATGTTTCTTGTATAGAGTATAATTGAGAGTCCTAAAAAAACTCTTCAGTTTCAATGTGGTTTTGATTGAGTTTGGGCAGAACCAGTAACTAACTATTGTCGTTGGTAAGTTCAGAGACAAACTCTTGTATGAATTATGAAAGACAGAAACTCTGAAAATACACATGTACAGAGACATTCTAGAATCAATATACGAACTAAAGCTGCTTTGTAAGTTTCACTTCACCCTCTTTCATTGTTATAGACCCAAGAGAGTACAAGACCTATTTGGAGCTATGAAGATTGGTCTGTTCAGATGATTGCCCAGAATCTCTTCCTGCAAAACAGAACAGTTTCTGTCTTGTTGAGTTTGTTTTCCAGCTGATGAGTTTTCACTTCCCAGAGGTAGTTAGGAGCCAAGTCTCGGATCCTTGAGGTTACCGGTTCCTCGTCCCTTATAATGATGAATCCCTGCAAGCTCAGGTCATGTAATATTATAAAGACTAAATGATAGGAGACCAAAAGGGGTTTGATTCAAACATAGTTGCACCATCAGTGCAAGAGTAACCTGAGGGCGAATCATCCGGTCCATCTCAAGCATGATATCCTCTAGCAAACAACCATCTCCACGGCTTTGGTAGTGAGAGATGACATGATTGGCATGCAGCAAATCATAAGTACGCGGATACGTTGAGAACGGCTCACACCTAAGACATTTTTTTCTTTTTATCTAAGTGGTGTGTTGATGCTTGGCAGAGACTGGAAACAAAACAAAAAGAAGGGTTTGTGAAACATGCTTACCAATCATGGAAAGCACCAGTTAAGCCCCTCTCGAAAACTCCAGACAATGTTTCATTCATGGTAGCAGGTACTATGTTCATCACCCAAACAGGGTACGAGTTCATGGCCGCGGCAAATCCACCAATGAATGCGTTCATGTCCATCACATTCCGCACTTCGGTCTCATTTACATTCATAAACCGCCAGTAATGTTTAACTTGTTCTCTCCAGAAGACAGTGTCTGATGTATATTCGTCTTCGCTGATACCTGATGAAAACTTTGCTTATAAGTGGTTAAGTAATCTTAAAATGAAATTAGCAGAAGAAATGTACCTATGTTTCTCAGAGTTTCTGGATACTTGGAGAGACGTTCAGCTAAAGAAGAGGGTCTCTTTTCTGTATGTCCACTAATTTGCACACAATCTCTAAGAGGAACCTGCCAGGAAGGTTTCAAAACATCTTCCACATCACATAAACTTATGAGCTTCACCTCTGCGTTCTTCTTAAGGCACTCCACGTTCTCTTCTTTAACCCATATAGCAGTTTGTACCTTCCGGGACACAAGCTTCCAGCACATCGAGTTAGCTAGATTAACCAACTTATCCCAAATCACAGGATACTCTTTATCTTTTCTATAAGCTGGTGGCGACGTATACACAAAGTAGCCATTGGGTCTAAGAAGCCTATGAACTTCTTTAAGTAAGATCCCATCTGCAGAATCAAGTTAAAATAAAAAAATTATCAATTACTATGACCAAACCAAACCAACACAAGAGAAAATCTATCACTCCAAACATATATATACCGTTTGCATGCCAATCAACACGACATCTCGAGCAATGAACCATCTCAAAGGAAGCTGAAGGATACGGCAGTTGCTTGGTGGCAACAGCAGAGATCATTGCGCCAATGCCTCTCTCCAATGAAAACTGAATCTGGTTTTCATGAGCATCGTTAGGAGCAAAGGACATTGTCTGTATACCTAAAGGAAGTAGATAAGCCGCAAAGCTTGCAACTCCACACCCAACATCAAGAACTTGCACCACTCCAGCTGAACGCAAGTCACCTGTTTCATTAGTCACCATATCTCCCAACCTAATGACACACACACAAAAATCCATATCAAAATTATGATTTTCTTTTTTAATTATTAAAGTCCTTAAAGAAATGTCTATAGTTCCTAAAATTTAAACCTCTGTATGTATTCTGAAGCACCATGTTTGAAATGAGTACCACCACCAGGGAACCACCAAAACTTATCTCCATGTTCCTGTACCCAGCTTTGTCCACCGTTAACACGAGCAAGATGTGTGTGATTCACATTGCTTCTCCACACGTAGTCTCTACTAGTTGGCCATCTCAAAGGTATCTTGTAATCTTTCGGTGGAGGCACCAAGCAGAAGAGGCGCTGCTCGAGCGGCGGGCAGTGCCTCTCGAGATCTTCTCTTCTAGAGACGTTCAAGCTCAGCTGGCGCACGTATGTGACGTTGTGGCAAGGGAGATACTCGTTGAACTTTGAGGGACACACGTTCATCCCGGTTTCAGGTATGACTAGCGGTGGTGGTGATGTTCGGTAAGTGAGCTCGATCTTGTTTGAGAACTTGAAGAGAGCTGCAAAATCAAGATCGAGTGTAAATAAATCAAGAACTTGCTGCAGATTCCACAAGAATCCAACCGCATGCAGAGAAAGTTTTGAACAGAGAAGATAAACAGAGAGAAGAAGCGACCAGATTGAGAGAGGTGGATGGGTTCGTTGTTGCCGAAGAGAGAGCCGGCGTAAAATGATCCAACCGTTAGAAAGAGAGCAACTAGTATCGTCTTCCCCGATCTCGTTGCACCGAACACATTATAACCTCTTCCCATTGTATATCTCTGGCTCTTTTCTTTCTGCTTCGGCTTCTACTGATCTTGTTCTTTCGTCTTCCTCGAGATTCGCTTATACTTTACTTTCGGAGTGAACAAATCTATGGAGCAAGCAGAGCTCAGCTCTCTGAGAGTTGTCACGTTCTCGCTTATTGAACCGTAAACGTGTCACGTACGTTCTCGCTTAATAAATTGTAAACGTGTCAAATTCAAAGCTTTTTTTTTTCTTTTTTTCTTTGCGTTGCTTTGTTGTTACATTCTGGGACTAGCCTGATTGATAAATATGCAACACATTCACATGTTAGAGACACAAAGACTTTCAATTAATTTAATTGATTTTTTCTATTAGAATGATTCCAAAATTTATGTAATCCATAAATTATTCTTATCATTCACTAATTTGGATAATCAGAGACACATAAGGTTTCCGTAAAAAATCTGAATTCAAAAAACCAAACTGAATCTAATTCAAAAAATAATATAAATTCGAATCAAAATTGGTTATCTGTACGGATTCAAAATTTTGATATCTAAAAAACGGGTGTCAAACACCATTCTAATCAAAATATTTTAGAAATCTGAATATATTCAAAATACATTTATATATCTATATATATTAACTACTTTTAGATTTAGTATATTAACATATCTAAAATATATAAGATATTTTAAAATTATTCAAAATACTTGATAATATATAAAGATAGTCAAGATTAAATGTCTAAAATTGTAAAATACTCCTTCAGTTTCTCAAAGAATGTCATTTAGATATTTTTCACACATATTAGGAAACTGATTGAAATTCGTTTATGTTTTCATTAATATTATATATTTAACCAATAATAGTATTTTAAATATATAAATTTATTTATAACATCAATGCATTTGCAATTAATATTGAATTGAAAGCAAGTGTAAATTGCATTGAAATTGTAAAACAACAATTTTATTCAACACAAAAAAAATGCTAAAATGACACTTAATATGAAAGAGAGAGAGTAATACTCAACATACCAAAAATATTTGAAATATATATTGATTCTCTATCCAAATATTTAAGACAAACCAATTTATATGTTAAGTTTAACTATTTTAGTATATGTTATTCAAATTTATATATAATACATTATTTTGTATTTTGAGAAATTTAAAGTATTTAATGAATTTAATTGTCTTAAAAGATAATTTAAATGGGTTATCCAAATTCGAAATAAACCCGTAAATATCTAAATCAAATCCGAATCAAAATTTATAAATATCTAAATGGGACTAAAATTTTAATTCTGAAAACTTGAAATCTGATTAGATCCTAACCAAACTCTAATAGGTATCCCTAACGTCCGCTCCTGTCACTGAATATAGAATATTTTGTTGACCAAGTCAGTAAGAAATATAGTACACTTTAATTTTCTTTTTTACTAATTTTTATATTGGAAATGTATTTCATTGTCATTAACGAGACGAACCCACTAATCACGTTACTAGATGCTACACCTATATGATGATCTCCAATCAAACATAAATATAGGGTACGCTGTTAATGGGATTAGATGGAGAAAATTTCAACATTTTTCGCCATCCTCTTCCGGTCTTCCTCGTCTCGTCATGTAAACATGTTATTATGTTTCTCTAACTTCTGGACTATAAAAGAAAGAAACAACCACTCTTGATTTGTGAAGCGCCTGTTGAGACTTAGACCTCTCATCTACAACTGGATTACTACTGAAGCGGGAAATGGACAAACAGTAAGGTTTTGGAGTGACAACTGGAGCCCCTTCGGGCGTATCTCTGAGTTCCTACAACTGCCTCCAAGATCACGCTTAGGCATCCCGGAAACTGCTACACTACATGATCTATATTCTGATGGCTCTTGGAATCTCCCTCCAGCACGCTCTGAAGAACAGCTGCTCTTGCACATCCATTTGACCTCGATGTCGTTGACAACTACACAAGATCACCACTCCTGGAACTTAAATGGCTCCTCGCAAGTCTTCTCAACGGGTATGGTCTATAGAGAGCTGAAGCATCACAATCCCATTGTGCCTTGGAACAAGATTGTTTGGTCGCCGAGAGGCATTCCAAGACATAACTTCAATGCGTGGCTTTTGATCCAGAATTGTTGTCCAACAAGAGACCGACTGCTAGGATGGGGCTTACAAACGGATCCACTCGGTCTCCTCTGCAACGCCGCTCCTGAAAGTAGAGACCACATTTACTTTCAGTGTCATTACTCTTGGAATATTTGGACTGAAATTGCAGGAAGAGTAGGACAAGTACCTGATCGGGACTGGAATCAGCAAGTAAGCAGCATGCAACAAACTTCTGGCCATCGACATTTGCAGATCATCCGCCTCCTTACTTGGCAGTGCACTCTCTATTATGTTTGGGCGGAAAGGAACTCCCGTCTGCATCATAAAGTCTTCAAACCTTCCCACTCTATCTCGTCTCAGATTCAAGCAACGATAAGATCGAAGGTCGCGGCACTCCGTGATCAATCTCCTCGCCTTTCATCCTCTCTCTTTGCGGTGTGGAACGCGTGACTAAACATGGGGCTTTTTCACTATCCTTGGTTATGGGCTGGGCTTCATTACTTTCAGTTGGTTAACCATTATGTGTTGTCATCTTTAACTATTGGGTTAAGGCCCAAAAACAATACCTGACTGAGTTTGTATTTTTTAGTTTCTTTTTAATGCTTAATAGAATGCCCTTTTTCAAAAAAAAAAAACATGTTATTATGTTTTTTTTTTTTTTTGTAAACTATGTTATTATGTTTATTTTATATGGACCTTTAATATGTCTGATAAATTTTGTGTGTATATTTCAGTCAAAAAAAAGTTTGGTGTGTATATGATTAACAGGCATGGTAACAAAGACTCTTGAAGATATATTGTGTGGAGACTGGAATCCCAAGATGCAAGGACACATGGAAAGTGCCAACTTATTTCAACTGATATTTGTAGTTGTTTTGCTAAAAAGCCTCCTGCTTCCACCACCACTCCATCAACCCCGACTCTAGATCTTCTTCATATATTCATGCAAAATAATGTTATCTTTATTTTATTAACGAAGAAAGAAAATTGATGACATTCTCCATGCATGTTGCATGATTTAGAATATATTTTTATAATTAACTAAGATTAGCTTTTACAGTGTTAATTACACCAGACATGGTCCAACCTCAACATGATGGTTTTTCAAAATGTCGACATATAGAGAAATGTAGCAGCAAAGCGACATGTTCTTTTCTTTTATATGTACTAATAAAATAATTCAAGTAATTTAGCAAAGAAATTGGCAGCAGAAAATAATAGTACAAGAAAACGAATCTTATGATAAAAGAAGCAATGAATGAAAAAAGAACATGCCTTTCACACTACAAAATAAGTGTTGAATTGTATCACTTAATTTGTATCACAAAACTAAGTGATTTTATTTTACATTACTTATTTATAAATGAGGCAAAAAATACACAATTTAGCATCAGTTACGATAAATGATTTTATTATTAATAAATTTTGCATCAATTAAACAAAGTGATATAATTTATATAATTTAGAATCATTTAAACGAAAGTGATATAATTATATAAATTTAAATCAGTTAACTAATTGATGTATTTCTTTCTTGTGGTTAACATCAATTACAAAAGTAATACAAAATTTACATCAGTAACAATTGATTCTAACAAAAAACTATATTAATGAATTTCTCTTTCTAAAATTCTATTTACAAATTCACACGTAACTATGCTTTGACCCTTTATATATTAATATCACACTATATAGTTACAACTTACAATATTGCATATTTAATAACCAAGTCTTTTGGCTGATTAATATAAGAATGAAAAGATTCCTTTTTCCAAACGCAAACTCATGTGGTCATGACCACGTAGCTTGTAATGTCAAAAATAATTAATTCACTATCCTAAAAAAATGTATACAAAAATTGTAGTTCTCAATTCTGAAAATTAGTTTAGATTGGTATCAGATATTTATGTCGAGAAAAAAGGAATCTGTTTTATATATTGTTTGATATGGACTTTCAATTTTAGAAATACAATTAATTCAAACTTTTTATTTGATAAGAACTCGATTGATCTAGAAACGAGAGAAGGTAGAAACTGATAGACTTCAATCACGCACGTAGCCTCTTTATGAAAAAGAATTATCTTACTCTTTCCAGAGATATCGTAGAGGAAGAGACTAAACGAAGGCTGAAGGGTTCGGTAAGTTTTATAAGGGTTAATGTTTAATGTTTTGTCATCATCTACCAGATTTTTAAGAGTATTGATGTTGTGAGTTGCTTTCATTTATTTGTCTGATTTCTAGGCCATTATCACAATTGGATTTGGAAAGAAATCTCTACGTCAAAGGAAACAGTATTGTACGTCAAGGGTTAGGGTCAGGGTTCTCATTTCTTTAATACCACAGAAGCTTTCACAACCAAGAATTTGCTTCTTTTTATTGGAGGTTAGTGAAAATACTTGTTTATTTTCATCATTGCTTATACACTAATATTCTTAAAATAAAAAAGGTAAATCTAAACTAACAGTACACGTGAAGAAAAAATGATAACTCTCCCAATAACATTGCGCAAACATAATAATATATCCATACAACCTTATAGTAGCCATGTTTTATATTTATACAATTGAAAAATATTTAAATATATCTTAATCTTATACTTAGTTCATAAATTATTATATCATACTTCTTAACAACTTTATAGCATATTAAAATATCTCCAATATAAAATGATGTTTAAACAATGGAATTAATAATTTTACCATATTTATAAATTAATCAAAAAGAAAGATAGTCCTCCAAAGCTACAATGAGTATCTTATTAAAATTAAAGATTGTGATTTTTGAATTATTAACATGCATTATATATAGTTCCAGAATGTAGTTTGTATTGAAATTTTTAAAAAAATATTTCAAACACTGAATATATTTAAAATCTATTTGTTTTTGACTAAAAACATATTCTACCTAAAAATATCAAGATCAGTAGTTAAATTTTCACAACTGTGTTTGTAGTTAGAGGAAATAAAAGAAAATCATACAAAACTTAAATATTTAATCATCGATAGTACAAGTAAAATTTTTCTACACCGTCAAAAATTTAATCTATTAAGTAAAGCAAAAACAACCAAAATAAATGATTTATTATGTTCTACACCGTCAAAACAACCAATTATCATAATTGTTTTCATTTTTCTAATAAAATGATTGATTTGAAATATCTGGGAATTTAAGTCAAATTTATAATTTCAAAAACTTATAAATTGTGCAAATAAAATTTTCAGGTGTAAATGGACAAGTCTTGGATAAACAAACCACGATTATCCCAAGACTATAGATTAGGGGTGAAACACTTTCTGGACTTTGCATTTACTAGATCAAATGCAAACATGATGAAATGCCCATGTAACCGTTGTCTTCTTACCAAATCTTTGTCAAGAGATGATATCGAAGGTGACTTGATGTGCTATGGGTTTTTAAGTTCTTACACAAGTTGGATATTACATGGAGAGGAAGTATGTATCACGGGAAATGCAAGATTACCGTCTGATGTTAATGTAGTTGAATTGGATTCAACTATGAATCTTTTGGATGACATTTTTCCTGATATCAGCATGAATATGCCTGGTGAACATGGAAACGAAACAACCAGTCAACCTATGGGCACAGATAGACCATCAACTTCAAGTGGAACCTTTGGAAAAGGAGAAAGTTTTGATGAGTTGTTTGCTGATTATAATCAAGAGCTGTATCCAGGATGTAGTAAGTTTACGAAGTTATCCTTTATACTAAAGCTATACCATATCAAATGTATGTGCAAGATTAGCGACAAGGGAATGTCCATGGTGCTTGATTTGATGAAAGAAGCATTTGCACATGCCAAATTGCCAGATTCGTTTAATGACATGAAAAAGGTTATTCGCAAATTAGGAATGACTTATGAGTCAATCCATGCATGTCCAAATGATTGCATGTTGTATTGGGAGGCGGATGCAGAAAGAGAAATTTGCAAAGTTTGTGAAGCTTCTCGTTGGAAACAAAATGCAAAGAGCACAAATTATGAATCAGAGAAAGATTGAATGACTCTGCTGGCTCCGGCCGGAAAGCACTTAATCTTGTCCGAATGGTAAGTGTGAAAAAAATATATTTATATTTGAAGTAGTCCATGTTGATTTATTATCTCTCAACCGACAGCTCTCTGGACTCCCAAATGAAAAAGAAGCTGTTTATGGAGCTTTGAACAAATGGGTAGCTTGGGAAGTTGAGTTTCCCAATGAGACCGTGTGATTCAAGTAAGTAACGTTACGTCATATGCCTTAAGTGCGAAGTTTTTGCTGTAGATGGTACCGTAAGTTGATTGGTTATTAATAGTAGCCAGATTCATTATGGTTACTTCAGGATGGATATGAGAGATGGTACAAGCTAGGGCTGGGCGTTTGGGTACCCATTCGGGTTTCGGTTCAGTTCATTCGGGTTTCGGGTTTTCGGGGTCAAAGATTTCAGCCCCATTCGGATATTTCTAAATTTCGGTTCGGGTTCGGTTCGGATCTTTGCGGGTTCGGTTCGGGTTCGGATAACCCATTTAAAATGTTTTTAAATTTTCAAAATTCATTATATACTTTAAATTTTCAAAATCTATAAAAAAAGATAATATATTACATATAAATTTTCATAACATATATGTCAAAATACCTTAATTTAACATATAAATTGGTTTTCTTTGAATATTTGGATAAATAATCAATAGCTATTTAACTATTTTTGGTATTTTCAATATACTTTAGCTATTTTAAACATTTATTTTTGACTATTTGCATATATTTTTCGAGTATTTTGGAAAATTTAAAGGTATCTTATATATTTTTAATATTTTAATATACATTATATATAAAAATAATGTATATATTTAAGTATATAAATTTATTTCGGATATATTTGGGTACCCAAAATACTTCAGTTCGGATCGGGTTCGGTTTCGGTTCTTTAAATACCGAAATTTTGAACCCGTTCGGATATTTAATCAATTTCGGTTTGGGTTCGGTGCTACTTTTTCGGATCGGGTTCTGTTCGGTTTTTCAGGTTCGGATTATTTGCCCAGCCCTAGTACAAGCTGTCACTTTTGGTTCGATGACTGGATATGAGAGATAGTCGTACTTTAGTTGCATTAATGTCTGTCCACATTTTCTTGTATACATATTATTTCGTAATTTATTTGTAGTTTTTAAACATATTGCAGTAGCAACGTCATGGCAAATTAAAGGGAGTGGCAGATTTAAACTGAATCACTGATTTGATTTATACATATGCATTATGAAAATATAACATAAATCATGAGTGCGTACGTCTAAAACTTATATGCATGCATATGCATGCATCATGAAAATATGTGAAAATAATCTCTGTTTTTTATCCCGCCACTACGCTTCTTCTCGAGCGGGAATTAATTATAGAATTTCTTAATTATATACATGTTTAGTTATTTTTTGTAGGCACACTACGCTTCTATTGACGGTTAAGGTACGTAGCTCTGATCTTGATCGAATTCAATAGTTGGAATACTTCAATCTAATTCAAAGTGAACTAGCTTTGAGTGCATTATTTTGATTCTCCAAAACGATTCTCTCTGCAAAAACGAAAGAAAAATATTGCAAATATATATTTTCTGGGTTTTTTTTAACAATATATCTTCTTCTGAGTTTCAACGTCTTTGTTAAAACAAAAATTTTCTCAAACATTTATATCTCTTCTGTGAGGTTTAGTTAAGTTTGTCTTTTGTCTTCTTCTACTTCTCAAATTGTCCATAGTTGTAAGAATGAATATAACAAGTTTTCTTTGTTTTTTTTATCTTGTTTAGAATTATGGATTTCATGGATTCAGAGACACAACCTCCAGATGATTCACAGCATTTAGAAACAAGTTACAATGTGCCTCCTCCACTTGCGCCAGAATGTAAAAGCTTCAAATGGAAAATACAAGTGATAGGTAGTATAATCTAAATTGATCACGTTTTTTAATACTAATAGAAAATTGTTTTTCAAGGAAATTGTTAATTATAGATTTAGTCAACAAGTTATACACGCATGATTTTCAATTTGTCTTTCATTTGGTATATTATTGTTTTACTGAACAGATTAGATGGTGGAAACTTGTAAGCCATATTTTTCTATGCTTGACGCTATTTTATTGTCTCCTCACTAGACTTTGTTTTATATTATGTACTAATTCATTTTTATTGTATGTTTTTATCAATAAGATTCTGAGGGCAATGTAGAAGGCAAAATGGTGACATCTAAAGATGTATGGAAACTTCAGAACAGTAGAGTGATTGTGCAATTTGATGAAAATAGCGGTCAGCCAACTGGGGATTCCGGTGGTTTACTGGGATCTTGGTTAGGTCAATTAAGCAATGATGTGAATTTGCTACCTATCAATTACAGTGATTGGAGGATGGTTAATAATCACACTAAAAGAAAAGCGTGGGATGTTATTCAGGTAGTTTCTGCCATCAATTCATCTCTATATATTTTCTTGATCAAGTAGTGTTTAGTGATATATATGAATTGTTGGATATTTCTTTTCAGTCCAAGTTCTGGTTTGATGATCCAACGATGAGACAAGGATATGTGATGAGTGCATTAGGAAGCAGATGCAAAGATGTCAAACTACGTCTTTGGAAAGAACACAAGCGAAATGATCTACTTCAAACATTGCAGAATCGACCAAATAATGTTCCTGAAGAACAATGGGAGCATTTCGTGCACATGAGATTTACTGAAAAATGGAAGGTAAAATTTTTTTTTTTTTTTTTGGTATATTTCTATATCAAGCACATTTACTATTTGTACATTTTAGATTGCAGAAAATGCAAGAGAGGAATACAAAGAACCAAAAAAAAAATACTTTGCCTCATGTATGTGGAAGAAAGAGTTTCTCAAGAAAAAGAAATGACATAGTAAGTAACATACATAGTTATGATATAAAACTAGTTTATTATATTAATTATGTTTATTGTTTTTATGAAGACAATCAGAACCGGAAAAACTCCATGTCGAGCAGAGTTTTTTATTGAGACGCGCACGAAATCAGATGGAAGCTTTATATGTGAAGAGGCAAAAACACGAGCGGTTAGTTTTATATAAAATCATCATTCATTGTTTCTTTGCCAATTAGTTTAACATTTACTTTTTGCATGTTTCTTAGGAAGCGCTTAGAACTTTGTTGAATCAAAATCCTCATGGCACAAGCAATGTTACAGCCACATTGGATGATGAATTTGCTCAAGTTTTTGGTCCGGAGCGTCCAGGACGAGTACGTTGTGTTGGTCGAGGACCCACGCCATCAAAATTAGTGAGACGTTGTACTGCAACTAGACAAGAGGTAGAAAATTCTGAGATGGTTGCTGGGTTGCAGACAGAGGTGAAAGAACTAAAAGATCAAGTTAAGGGAATGACAACTTTCATTCAACAAATAATTGGTACTTCAACCGGTGAACAGGTAATAATATAATAATAGTCTATAAGTTAAAATATATCATTAAATATTTTTGTATATTGCTAATACATTAAAATTAATATGTAGGCAAGAGCATGGGCTGCAAGTTTTGCAGTAGCTTTTGCTAACATACCAAACCCATCATTCGCAAACATACCAACTCCATCCAATCCTAATCTGGTAAATAGTATATTTAAGTGTGTTTTTTTGGTAACTGTTAAAATATATATTCAAGTTTACAAACATATTATACATAACAAGTTATATTGTTTTATTTCAGGAAACGGAATGATGCAGGTGTCCATGGCTATTCAAATGTTGGAAACTATGCTAGTGATCATCATTAACATTAGTTTAGCAACATTTTTCTGCAGTGTTTGTTTATTTATGTTTTATGAATTTGTATTATGGATGAATTATGTAAATCAGATGCTTGCAGATTAATTAGTAATTCAGATTTGGGTTTTTATTAAAAAAAAATTCGTTTTCTAAAATATAATATTTTAATATTAATAATAAATACGAAAATAAAAAAATATTTTCATCACTTTTTATAAGTGATACATTTAATTAGAATCATTTGTGAAAACTGAAATAAATGTAACATCAATTATAAGTAAATGATAACAATACTTTAAATCGGTAATTGTAAATGATACATTTTTTAAAATCACTTCTTAAAATTGATATTAAATTTAAATCAGTTATTTATAAGTGATACAAATTATTACAATCGATTATTTTAAATGATAGAAATACTTACATCATTTAGTATAGTTGATGTAAGAACTAACATCATTTATTATAAATGATACATAATAACATCATTAATGTAAATGATGTAAATAATTTATATTTTTGCATCAGTTATTAAATGAATTGATGTAAATTATTTGCATCACCACTTTCAGAGTCACTTATTTAAGTGATGCAAAACTCTTTTACATCATTTATAACTAATGCAAATATTCAAAATAAATGATGTAAAACTACCTTTTTTTTGTAGTGTCAGAATCTGGCAAGATTAATAAGGCAGAAAATAATAGTACAATAAAAACGAATCTTATGATAAGCAATGAAAAGAAAGAACATGCCTTTCAGAATCTGGCAGATTAATAAACCGCTGTTTTCCTTTTCCAATCTAGTGGAGTATATAAAAAAGTTACTAACACTTCCGGTGCCTAGTCACATGGTCTGAGCTCTCTATTAATGGTATAAAATGGACAAACTAAAACTGAAAACACTTGTTTCTAAATGCGACAGTAACCTAAAAAGCTGCAAACTCTGCAAGTGCATCTTGAAAGAAATGGTCTAGATCTAGACAATTTTAAAATAGATTCTCCCATAATTTTATTTCAGATTCTATTATTTTCATCTCAACAGTTAAAGTTAGATTATGATCTTGAAATAAGCAACGTAAGACAAAGCGATTAATCAGTCAATCTCTCATTAACGTTTATTCGGTTCTTCGAATCTCGTGCCAACTTTAACAAACGATTACTCATAACCCTAGTATTAGGGCAAAAAGAGCTTCATTAACAAAAACAAAAAAAAAGAAGTGCAAAATAAACTAATTAAGAGAGAGATCATCTCTGGAGATCCATCATTTTCGAGAACTCAGCGAAGCACACGAATCCGTTACCGTCATCGTCAACGGCCGCTATCATGCGCTCGCACTCCTCTAACGTGCACCGCTCGTCTCCAATGGCCGAGAAAACTCGGAGAAGCTCCTCCGCCGAGATCCTACCGTCGCCATCCGCGTCGAAGAACTCGAACGTCTCCTTCAGCTCGTCCGAGCCATCACGAAACCGATCGTCCGAGGAGACCACCACGACGCGGCTGGCGAGCTTCTCCAGGCGTATCGTACCGTCTCCGTCGTCGTCGCAGTCCACCTCCTTGAGCATGACGTCGATCTCCTCCTCCGTCGGGGGATCGGGACCGAGCCGCGTGAGCAGCGACTCGAGGTCGTGCCTCGAGACGGCTCCGTCGTCGTCTCTGTCGATCAGCTTAAACGCCTGGAGGATCTCGACGTACGAGTAAGGAGAAGGAGCGCCGGAGACCTCCTCCGGGAGGATGCTAGTCGGAGTGACGGAGCCGCCTGTGACGACGGAGGAGTGATTATTATTACACTCGTCGGCGGCGCCGGAAGAGAAAGACGAAGAAGAAGCGGTGGATTTAGATACCGTGGAACGGTCTTTGGATCTGAACAGTCGTTTTGGATTCAGTTTGGTGAACTTCATTTCGGAAAATAAAAAGATTTATTTTTGATTTGGAGAAAGTTTTTTTAAGTGTGAAGAAGAAAGGAGAGGAGAGTGTGGAGGTTTAAATGGGAGAGTGGAGTGTGTTGAGTTACCCATACATTGGCAACTTCCTGGAAGTTTCCTAGTGATTGATCTTTTTCTTTTTTTTTTGTAACAACAATTGATGATCTTTTTTATCGTGTTTCACGGTTCATTTTCTTTATTTTTTATCTTTATTTAATTTAATAATGTAGACTGTACTTCCATTATAACTGAAAAGTCTAATAAAAAGGCGAGTGACTTTGAATACGTGCGACTTTTTTATTTCTTGCCTTTTAGCTGCGTATGTGTGTTTGTAGGAGGATTTTTCGGATAAAAATCTGCAATTGAATATGTATATATATTAAAGTTCATTAGATTAATAATTCTTATATCATATTGATGTAATACAATCATATACTGATATACACATATGCTTTGTTTAGAGAGTTTTTTGTGATGAAACTGTTCAGCTCTTCACTTTATACGTTCAAAACATAAACCGTTTCTCAAGTAAATATTTTGTTTAAACGAAAAAGTATCCTTTTGCTTTATTTCGTTTCTTCGAAATCAAGGTTTCATTTACGTTTTTTAAAAGCTTGCTGGGAATTTTAAATTGGATACTGGAAATCAATTACGCAGCTATAAATAGGATAAATATAACTTTCTACAAGTTGATAAATGAAGGGAACAAATATTCGAAATTTTGGGGTTTTAGTTAGAGTAAATATCGGTGAAGATAAGATAAGAACAAAGATTATCTACCTAACCTAACAAACAAAAAGGACTAAACTTCAATGTCGATCTTGACAGGTTTGGAAAAGCAGACAAAAGTTTAAGGACATCTAAACTATTAAGGCCGAAGTACAAATAAATTTAAGCCCTAATAGTTGCACAAATATTACAATTGACTGCCATTGATATTAATTCTACATATCTAAACTAACTAAATAAAAGGCTTTCACGCCATCAATACAATAGTAATAATTAATGTTGTTACCAAAGGTAGAGAAAATTACCTAGCATGCAACCTGTCGATACCCATGTTCGAAACTACGCTAGGCGCTAGTCGGGCGGTGACTCAAGGCCTAGCGAGTTACTAAAAAATCGGAAATTAATCGGGATATACGCGGGGATTAATTTAATTATTATTTTATTTATTATAATATTCAAATTAAATATATATTATAAATATATTAGGATTTAATAGTTTTTGTATATTATTATTGAATTTTATATTTATTGGTTTAACAAAAGTTAATTGCTAGCATTATATTATTATTTTTTAATTAAAAGTATGTTTATATATAGCACAACATATGCCTACACATTAAAACATGATGTGGTTTAGTGGTGTTGGATGACATTGAGGCAGTGAAATTGTTGGTGGTTCGACCCCAGTAACATCACATTTAATTTTAGACAAAAAAAGTTTTAAAACATACAAAGAAACAAAGTCCCACATCGGTGAAACACAAGAAAGGAAGATGATGAAGACTCCTATAAATATAGTCGTTCAGTATTCGCTCCATAACTTACATCTGGGTTTCAATTGCAAGCCCACTTGTAGTCCAATAGTCAAAATTTACGCGGGTTTTAGGCGGTTAAAAATCGGTTTAAAGCCGATTAATCGGTTCATTGACCGAGTAATTGGTCAACCGAGTTGTTGAGCCGGTTTGGCTATAATCGCCGCGGTCACTTGCCGCCGAGCGTATAGGCGGGCGAGTAATTGCTAAGCGTCCGCGTTTTAGAACGTTGGTCGATACTATTAATTGTTCATTGTACTTTCCATTTTATGTGATACAGTTCTTCTGTAAATTAACTTTATTTCTTATCATAGTAATTATTAACCAATTATGTTATACACTATATTTCATATTCATAACACTATCTAAACTATTAAAACTGAAGTACAAATTTGAAATATCTCTTAGTTTTCCTCAAAAATTACAATTTTATGCCACTGCATTTAATTTTAAATGAAAACAAAGAAAACTATTACTTACTTACCAAAATTGTAGGATCTATATTTACCTTAAATAAAATATATATATGACCATTTATTGAGTGCATCACATTACGGCCGAACAAACAAAACAGATCAACTTTCATATATGTTAAAATATACTGTAATATGAAGGACTTTATACTAACTGACCTTCAGTTATTTTAAAATATAGAAACACTAAGAAAATATTGTTCCTTACCTAACAAGTTATATATTTTGGATGTTTTATATACATTAAATCTAAAGAAATAATATATATAAGTATATAAATTTTTTAAATACATTCGGGTATCCGAAATATTTCGGTTCGGATCGGATTCGGTTTCAGTTATCTTTAGTATCAAAAATTTGAATAATTTGGATATTTAGTCAATTTTAATTCGGGTTTGGTACTTCTTTATGGATCGGGATCAGTTCGATATTTTGGATTTGAGTTTTTGTGCAACTCTAATATTGATATAAAAAACATATTTTATAAAAAAATACACCCGCACGGGCGTGCGGGTCAAAATCTAGTTCTTAATTGTATAGTTTGAAGTTTGTCGTGTGTCGACAGAATTTTGTTTGTTTGTTCAATGGTTGTTTTAATAAATAGCTCCCTGCTTCTTCAAATTCAATAAAAATTAAGTTAACTAGAGGTCCAGAATAACTCTTAGTAATTAATTCTCAGCTAGTAAGTATTTAAGAAGCCGTAAGCTTTTGAAGTAGATATATTGATGTGATTAGACCAAAGAGTCCAACACATAGATAGAACATTATGGTATGGATAGATTACTAACAAACTAAACATTATGGTATAGATAGATTACTAACAAACTAAGAGGAGAAATCAAGGGCATTTTGGTCCACCAAGCTTAGTCTTCCAGTTGTTGTAGCAAGGACAGACTTGCTTGTTGCCATACGTACCTGGAGGAACACACAAGCACTTGGTACAACATTTTTTGCAGAAGAACAAACATGGCTTCTTGTATTGTGTATTCGAGCATCTATGTCCACACCTTGGCCCACATTCTATAGTATAGTAGTGAAATGGGATTAAATTTTGAATTCACCACAGATAAATTATTCTAATTATTGGTGTACCTTGGAGCTGAAGACTGCCTTCAGTGGTACCGTTCTGTCAAAATTAAACAAGAAGACTCAATGCATATCATAAAGGGTTTTTTGGATTTCATGAAAGTCATTTTTTGATGAGAAACTCACTGGAGAGCTATTGTGATGCGGTTGAGACTGTGGTGGATGTGGTTGTGGAGCAGGTGACTTAGAGTGTATTGGCTGTGAAAACACAGGACGGAAATCAATTAAAGTTGGATGAATTAGTGAAGAATCGAGATAAGTATTTACATAGATCATAAAATAGAAAGAGCGTCTGTGAAACATTACTTACATGCATTTGGACAGACATAAGAAGGTGTAACATAACAATGGAGAAAACAATGAGGTTAAGTTTGGTTGCCATTTTAGAGAACTGGAATGATTGTATTGAAGCTTAAGTAGATGGTTTCTTTTGCAAGCTAAGCTTAATGTATATAGTCCATGAAGCTGTGATAACAAACTACTACGAAACTTATCACACGTGTATCGTTGCTGCTTTTAGCCCTATCTCTTTCTCGTGACTCCAAAGTTCATTGTATTTTAAAGTTACTTTGTATTTTTGTGATTTGTTTCTAAACTTTATCGGAAACGAATTTCATCAACAAGACACATGGCTAGAATTTTTGGGATTCCAAAGTTGGTTTACTTCTAGGCCATCCCGTGATCTCATTGTGTTTGCATGCATAGCCAGTGCATGTGGTTAGTGGTGACAATGGCGTCAGTTAGACCATTTTCTTCAAAGGCAAAGAGTTCAGTATGACTTCGTCAGTTAGACCATATTCTAATCACTTAGAGGCGATCTCGGTTAAACATGTTTATGGCCCAAGAAGGCAAGAACACGCTTAAACATGTTTATTCTGGCTTGCACTTTCCAGGGAACTAACATGATGAAAAGCTACACTAAGAGTCTAAGACACAGACGTTCAATGAAACTACCAAAAACGAATGATAAGAAACAGAAAAGTGGTAAATTTTGTGTATAACAATGATTTCTCCAAAATAAATCTGAGATCAAAAGTTAAAAGGGTTCAGATAAAAGAACGTGAACAAAAGAAACAACATATAACTTGAATAAACCCGAGATGGGAGATGACGACTACTATGCATGGGACATCAGGTCCTGCATGGGACATCAGGTCCTGCATGGGACAACATGACTACATATTGTATTTGTGCCTTTACAGTAACACCTCCATTACAGTGAAACACGAAACGTGGCGTCAACTAACAAAAACATCAAGCTTATGACGCAACATACATACCTTAAAATAGACGGGATCTGGTGCAAGTTATGTACCTGATATAAAACCTTTCGCTTCATGCAGTGACAATCTCCAACATTGATTTTACGTATCTTTCTCCTTTCAGACCACGATTCTCTTTGGCGATAATTCAGTATTTCTGGTTCTAGTTATGAGCGGAGATCTTAGCTGTTCCATTGCAGAAGATCATTCTGATTGCATATGTGGGGAGGTCTCTCGTAATTAGGCAATGTGATCAAATAGGTTTTTACTTAAGAGGGAGAAGGATCATCGTGGACTAATATTCACATTTTAAAAATAAAATACTACAGAGGAGTAAAGAAGGAAAATATTGAGACTTTATTTAAATATATTACGTAATCAATTTCAATTACGAGATAAAGACCTATTCAATTTCCAAAAATATTAACAATTTATTTGTCCTAGCTAATCCCACATCGAAAGAAGCAAAAGCAATGAAGTTACATATATAGTGAAGAAAACAATATATTTATCGCCGAGCTTGGTAACGTAAGCTTGTCATCCTAGTGGAGGCTCTAAAGGTAATGTACAGTTGTGAGTTCTCTTCTACGTGAGCCCTTAAAATCGTAACATCGTTACGTTGAGTAAATCCACAGGGAGTTTCCCTTAGGCTGCGTGCGGGAGTTGTGGGCGAACCCGACAATTCCCCTGATCCGAGCCACTAAGGTGAAACAAAAAAAATGATCCTTGGGTTGGCTGCGTGCGGGTAGTTGGGTGAACCAACAAGTCCTTGATCCGAGCCCCCGTTAAGTCGCCACTGTTCTCACGGAAGGGACCGCAACTGAGCTCCCCCGTTAAGTCGCCACCATTCTCACGGAAGGGACCTTGATCCGAGTCCCCCGTTAAGTCGCCACTGTTCTCACGGAAGGGACCGCAACTTGTACGTTACCTTTTTGTTCTTTTTATCAACTTTAAAATCAAGTAAATCGACAATGGATGTTCTAAAAGCAATTTGTAAATCAGTTTAGGTATACTAAGAAATTAGAAAAAGACGCCGATACTTACAAATTTTGCAATGCTAAGAACTATTTCTTTTGGTAAAAGGCTAAGAACTATTTCTCGTACCGTTAGGTTTTTGGAATGTTATCATTACGTGGTCTTAGGTAAATTTGTGATACTTAATCTTAACCAAAGAGGCTCATTGAAGTGATCTTACAGAGGTTCAATTGTTTTATACTTCACTTTTCTTTTTTTAATTACCAATTGATTATTTGGTTCATTCATCTTAAAAACAGGAGAAGCCTTTCCTAAAGGCTTATTGTAACCGTCACATGAGAAAAAGAGAGTATCGAAATATTCCGTGAATATGCTTTTATATCGACGCAAAGGAATATACACCCAAAAAATACCCATTAATAAACGTCAACTACACCACCAACTTCTAGTTAAACCGGTTTATCAAAATTTGGGATTAGCAAAATAAACCAAAAAGATAACCGACCAAATCAACAAATATCGATCGAACTTGTATTAATCAGTCCCTTTCTTAACCAAAGCCGAACGGAACCGTCTAATAAACCGAAATGTCCAAACTAACTTGGTTACATAAAAAGGAACATATTGTTTGTCGCAACGCGCACCATATCTATTCGATGAAAGAAGATCAAAAGACACACAAACTTTGTTCTGTTCGATCGTCTTGATTCTTGAATAATATGAAAACATCCTCCTCACTTCTGATCTTCACAGTTCTATCTCTTCCATTAATCTCAGCTGAAGAATGGGAGCTAAGCATACCATCAACGGCGACGGCGGCGAGGAGTAGTCTCCGGGTCCGAGAGGGATCACCGTTCAAGATCGCAATCTTTGCAGACCTCCACTTCGGTGAAGACACGTGGACTGATTGGGGTCCACGTCAAGATGCAAACTCTGTTAACGTTATGTCTACTGTTCTTGACGCTGAAACTCCAGGTCAACTCTTTAAAACTCTCATTAATTATATGCTCTTCTATATATATATATATATTTACATAACAGTTTTGTTTTGAAGTAATAACAAACAGATTTTGTGGTGTACTTGGGAGATGTAGTAACAGCTAACAACATAGCAGTCCATAACGCAAGCTTGTTTTGGGACAAAGCAATCTCACCTACAAGAGACAGAAACATCCCATGGACCAGTCTCTTTGGTAACCATGATGACGCTTCTTTCGTTTGGCCTTTGGATTGGTTCTCTTCCTCTGGTGTCCCTCCCATTCTCTGTCCCTCAGTATCAAACTCCTCCTTCTTTGGTGATGATGATGATTATGATGGATGCGGTTTTAGAGGAACAACGCGAGTGGAACTGATTCAAGAAGAGCTAAAAGCATCCAGTGCACTCTCGTACTCAGCCATTGGTCCTAAGGAGCTGTGGCCAAGCGTAACTAACTATGTCATTCCCGTGGTATCATCTGATGGTTCGAAACGAGTCGTCGCGTTGCTGTACTTTCTTGACTCGGGTGGTGGTTCATACCCGGAGGTTATATCAAATGCTCAAGTGGAGTGGTTTAAAACCAAGTCCAATACTCTTAATCCTGATTTGAGGTAGGAGTCAAAAACATTAAAAATTTATATCAGAGCATTTGAAAAATCAAATAACGTATGTACGTTTCGTGCAGTATCCCGGAGTTGATATTTTGGCACATACCTAGTAAAGCATACAAGAAAGTAGCTCCACGGTTATGGATAACTAGACCTTGCGTCGGATCAATCAACAAAGAGAGAGTCGCTGCTCAAGAAGCTGAAAATGGTATGATGAGAGTTCTTGAGAACAGATCTTCGGTTAAGGTAACTACTAATTAAAAAAAAAAAAAATATAGAAATATGCCACAAAGATTGATCTCTTTTTTTTAATGTAAGGCTGTGTTTGTAGGACACAACCATGGACTAGACTGGTGCTGTCCATACAAAGACAAGCTGTGGCTTTGCTTTGCGAGGCACACCGGTTATGGTGGATATGGAAATTGGCCAAGAGGATCAAGGATTCTGGAGATTTCTGAAGTGCCTTTTCGGATTAAGTCTTGGATTAGGATGGAAGATGGAACTGTCCACAGTGAAGTTAATTTAACCTGTGATGACTAGTCTTTTTCTTAATTACATACTCAACGGTTGTCGTATTTTTTTTCCTGAGCGCTTGTGTCATTATCATTGATTGTCTGTCTATTTATCTTTTCTCCTAAGAGGAACATCAATTTCACATTGAGAGACAAGAGCAGCATCCCACTTCTAGTATTATGAACACATTTGTATGAATAAGAACATACAGAGTCAACCGCAATTACGTCTACTGAACGACTCTGGGTTAAGCATATTTTCAGTAAGAAGAGTCAGGTCTGTGACTCTGCTAGAGTAGGATCCAGGGCATTCTCCACATCAAGATTAGCGTAATAGCCTGGTAAGGATCAGTATCAAAACTGTAAACTCAAAGAAATATAGAAGCTTCCTTGATGATATGAAGAGCTAGAGTTGTCTTTTCCGTAAACCTCAACCATTCTTCCCTACAAAAAGAAGAAAAAAAACACACACATTTAAAGACCTCACCGAGTGAAAAGAAGATAGATTTTATGTATATAACCAACCTTTGGTAATCCTCCAACACCTAGAACTATATCAAGGTTAATTGAACCGGTAGATTATATGACTAAAGAAATTAACTCTGCGTGACGTGGAGAAAGCTGAACGCAGAATAGTGTCTTTCTCCGCATCATCTGTAGATTCATCAAGCGATCCAGACAAAAAGAAAACAGAGCTAGAGAAAGAGTTAACACAAGAGATCCATCCTATAAGATAACAAGAGTCAGCTACTCCTCTTTTAACTCGGTTAGTGACTTTGGTATATAACCGGTACGGTATGTAGACCGGAAAACGGTTACTAATAGAAAGAAAAAATCGAGCGGTCGTTAATATTTTTCAACAAAATAAATATTTTTTTCTTTTTTTCCGGGAAACATTCGGTGTTGGGGGTCGCGATTGGGAAGAAGAAGAAGAAGAATGATGAGCTCCATTGGATCATCTCTTTCTCTGTTCTGTTGTTCTTATCCGAACCGTAAACAGAGGAGATGCTCTGTCCTTTGCTCCGGCGTCAGAACCGCTGCGGCTAGGCGGCAGAGTCGGGATCTGTCCGCAACCGAAGCTAGAGTTTCTCTCGTTCTCGCTCTCGCCTCCCAGGCCTCCTCTGTTTCTCAGCGCCGTAAATGTTTCCTGTCTTTCCACTGATTTCCAACTGCCTCTATTCTGTAACTGAACGTCACAGTGAAACCTCTTTGTTTTTTTTTATTAATTAGTTTTGGCTGATTTGGCTGTGGAGACTGCGAAGTATGTGTTTCCGAAGAGATTCAATAGCTCGAACCTTGAAGAAACCTTCATGTCTGGTTAGTTTTGTAGCTTCTTATTATGTTCTGTTCTTGATTTGTGATCTTTTTATCTAAACTTTTGGAAAAGCTCGGGTTTTTATGTAGTTCCGGATCTCGAGACTATGAACTTCAGAGTTCTAAGCAGGACAGATCGATACGAGATCAGAGAAGTCGAGGTTGTTGTTCTTTCACTCCCTCACTCACTCACTCACATTCTCTGTTTTAAAAACATAGTCTCTGTTTTAAAGCTTGTGAACTATTGGAATGTTCTGAAACAGTCTGTTTCAAAAACATGGTCTCTGTTTTAAAGTTGAATCCTTTTTTTGGAACAGCCTTATTATGTGGCCGAGACTACAATGCCAGGGGGAACTGGATTTGACTTCTATGGTGCTTCCAGGTCTTTTAATGTCTTAGCTGAGTACCTCTTTGGTAAGGTAGTGTATCAATACAAGCACTTCCTTTTTTGAGTATTTTTTTTTTGCTGCATCTCTGTTTGATTTGAATGTTGTTTTGATACTTTTGGTTTGCAACAGAACACGGTAAATGAGAAAATGGAGATGACCACTCCTGTTGTTACTCGTAAAGTCCAGTCTGTTGGAGAAAAGATGGAGATGACTACTCCAGTAATAACTAGGAAGGTAATATCTTTTTTTTTTTTTTTAAGTTCTTACAACATAGTAAAAAATGGAGATGACTACTCCAGTAATGTACTGCTCTCACTAGTTGGAGTAGCTTTGAGTGTCTTGGTTTTAGTCAATTTTATTACTGTATGTCAAAAGTTGTTGTTGAAAAACTATTGAGAGCAGCACATTCCTTATATGCTCTGTTTTAAGTACTGGATCATGGAGATACCAGCTTATTAGGTTGCAGATTAAGAATTTTTAAACTAGTTCGTTGATTCAGTTTTTCTCCTTTTACTTGTTCATACTCCATGTACACTCAGGGGAAAGATCAAACCCAATGGCAGATGTCTTTTGTCATGCCCTCGAAGTATGGCTCAGATTTGCCACTGCCTAAAGATCCTTCAGTCAAGATACAGGAGGTGCCACGGAAGATCGTTGCTGTTCTCGCCTTCTCAGGTAAATCCCTTTCAGTATAGATTTCAAGAGATTGAACTAAAAAGAATGTAAGGTTTAGTATAATGCGTAATATAGAATACATACCCTTGCTGCAAGCACATAAGATTCAGTGTATATATATATATATATATATGGTTCCAGATATCTTTGGTGCCTTTTGTAGCATCTGAAATAATCAATGATGTCGCTGAACCAAATCAACTTTTTTTCAGGATACGTAACAGATGAAGAGATTGAGAAACGGGAGCAAGAACTAAGGCGAGCTCTTCAGAATGACAAGAAGTTTCGAGTGAGAGATGGTGTTTCAGTCGAAGTTGCACAGGTTCATCAAACAATCTTAGCTAAAAATTCAATCTTATTTCTTAGAATATCTACTTACACTCTAGAAATTCATTCCCTGCAGTACAATCCACCATTCACTCTCCCGTTCACCCGCCGCAACGAGGTCTCTTTAGAAGTGGAAAGCAAAGAGTATTAGCCCCTTCATTGGTTATATACACGTATACACACACACGCACACACTTGTATACACTCTGTAATATAGCTGTGTTAAAAGACAAGACGCGTTTACTTGAATAGTTGAATGTGAGTAAGTAAACCATTATTGATTCACTTTAGTTATGGACCACAAGATATGCATATTATAGGCAATATAGGTTTTGAATTTAACCTAAACAAGCACTCACACTTTTTAGTTACCTTTTGGAAAATTCAACATAACATCTCACATTTTTGGGTTTTTAATACAAACTTTCTAAGAAAAGTAGCTTTCTTTTATGTCACACCATTGGAACCTGGGAATTACATGTTTTGTTTCCTCTCTTGAACAAGCTTTGAGCTATGTTATCTATGTATATATCTATGTATGTGTCATATATATATATATGTAAGATATGGACATGCTAGAGGCTAATCAGATTCTGGAATGCTATCTAGCAAAGGTCTCCAGCCTCTAAGACACTCATCAGTAGCATCATCATCATCATGACACACATGCTGCTTATCAAGACTCCTATAGACCACTTCATGAACTGAACCTCCTTGAAGCAGTTTCTCGAGCTCTTGCTTGCTCACAACCATCTTCACTCTCACAACACTAGGACTCTCCTTAGTGTTGTCACCTTTATCTGTTCCTTCTTTCTTTACCTCTGGATTTGCAAACCTGACTTTCTTCTTCTTGGCATTCTTGTGCTTGCTTGTGGTCGTCTGCTTCGGCATAAGATAGTAGAGACGACCACAGAGAAGCTTGGCTTGCGGATGAAGATGGCAATTGTTTGACAGTGAATCAAAGAGAGAGTAGTGACCAGAGAATTGGGTGAGGATGTCATGAACCTTCATGGGTCCTTTGTATTCAACTACTTCTCCATCATTTCTCATTATCTTTATAACTTTCTTCTCCATTACTATACAATTCCCCATCTTTTAAAAGAAAAGAGTTGTTTTGTTCCTTAAATTAGTTTGTGATCTCTTCTGTGTTAAATAACGTTTCGGAGATTTTTTTTGTCCGTCGAGTTTTGGAGATGTGTTCTCTGTATTTATAGAGTTTGAGGTTACGTAAATGCCCTTGTATTTCGGGAATATTACGAGAAATGCCGTTGTCCAGATGGGGCCCTGATTGATATCTTTCCCATTTTAAAAATTACACCCTTTTATGTCGTAGTGGGCTGTGGTCGGGTGGTGCTATCCTAATTGTAATTTTTATATAAAAAATGTGTAAATTTTCTTTTCAAATCATTATTGTTTGTGTTTTTGGAAACACATCGTAACAAATAACTTGCAGTAGTATATTCGGTATATTGTGAATTGTGATCTCTTGAAGATTTGTGCTTATTGTGAATTGTGATCTCTTGAGGATTTGAGCTTGTGTAATAATGTATACATTAAGGGGATGTATTCAACCGAGAGTTTCAGGTGATTTGTATTAAAATGACAAATCCACTTATTGAACTTGACATTTCGTAAAGTACTCTGAAATCCACTGTTATTGAAAATATTTTAAGTTGTGGGATTTTAAAGTTTTGAGGTGATTTTAGGGTGTTTGGATGGAGTTTCTTAGTTAAAATAAATAAAACTCAAATCCAATTATTTTAGGTGATATTCTAGAATAATTTAACAAAAATCACCTAAATCTCTACAACTTATTAAAATCATCTAAAACTCTATTAAAAACCAAATCACATCAAATGCTAATTTGAATACATCTCCCTAAGTAAGATATGTTAATGATTCATTTCATGTCGGTTTGTAAATGTAAGGATGGAGGGCATATAATATGTCTACATGTTTCGCAACTGGTTTCTGTTGTCACCAATAAAATGTTTTTTTTTAATATTCAAGTTGCTCTAAATAATCTGGCTTTTATTTTCCACGTCAACGTATAGAGTTAAATAGAAAAATATGATTCTAAATATGATTTATTTAAACAATTGTACATAGTTGAAAAAATTGTATCCCTATAACTACTTGTTTTGATCACTTTAAATAAAAGCAAGAGTATAGTCAAAAATGGCATTAACTTTGTATTGGAGTTGGTATATTATTGTGAGGTATTTTCTGTGTGATTTCATTACACCAGCATTATTTATACTTTAGAAAACATCTAACCGCACTTGTTTCAACTGTTACGACCATTTACATATCTAATAGTTACAAAAAGAATAGGATGCAAGAAGAGGCTTGCCTATACCTTGAAGTGGAGCCACTAGGAGGACCACAAAAAAGTTGAATGACTTTTGATGAGTGGATGTCACTTCCAAACACGAACCACAACTTGATTCCTGTAATCATTCTTATTACATTGCAGAAAACCTCATCTCACTATACATTTTTTCGCTCATTAATTTCATGTTAATTATTATTAAAATGGTTAGTAAAAGCGCATTATCGTAAAGAGTATTCATCTGCTAGGAGATTTGCATACCAGTATCATCATTTGTTTGCCATCTACTTACGTCTTATGATTTCGTTAGTTTTTGAATTGCTGCTCAAAGCTGATTATTTAACTTAATGAAGCAGAAACAGCATGCCACTTCAAATTCGCGCTTATGAACATGTTGATTCCAATACCGTTTGATTATAATCTACAATAAGTGAAACCAAACGCGCAAGATTCACAAGTAAAGCACAACCAAAATTTAGCTTGATAACGTGGGTAGCCATCCACCTTCCGAAAAGAAAACTAAACAGAAAACAAAGTAATCTCTTGTAATTTGGAATATATTTAGGGTTTGATTGGTAGAGGCCATAACTTATAATCGTTTGCTTTAAGCATATATATATGTTGTAAGTTTAATGTTGTACCAATAGATTTCATTGCTATAGATTTATATCAATAACTTCAAAGCACTAAATATAAAGCTTTAGAAAAATAAATTTCCAAAACCAATTTATTTTCTATTTTAACTTTAGGACTGTAGCTTTAATTCATTTTCTATGATTGATAAATTAAAGTGGCTGTAGAAAGAATTAAGCTGCACACCTGCGCTTCCCTTCCTTAGATTTTATCCTCTCGACCAAATTAATTTGATTTCCTGTGATGAATTTTTCAGGTATACATAAAATAAATTCGACGTCATTTATTAGTTTGGCATAGATAAAATGGACCGTTAATGCAGTTATCTAAACAAGAAAACCGAACAACTCCTTACCACTTGATATTTTGCCACTTTCCCAATAGGACACCCAAACTTTCTGTATCCATCACGGTCTCACATACACATTAATACATATAAATCTATTTCTTCCATCTTGATTATGTCAGCTTACGCAAAGTTGATATTTTTGTGTGGTTAGAGTGGGTCCATTTCATCAACTAAGCTTAAATGCTTACGATGATAAGTGAGTTCGAATAGGTTCCACCAATGAAGCATGTTTCAAATTTTGTATTTTTATTCCACAAAGTATGAATACATATTAATCATAAATTAGATATTTATACAAAGTGAGCCATATTGCATTGAGCATAAATAAAATTAATCCGATGTAAATCCCTAGCCACTTAAAATTCTTTCACCAATTCGGTTGACCTAAGTGGGTTTAGATTTTTAGTTGCCTCCTTTGTTCTGGTCGGTTCTACTCAGAAAATAGTTTGTTTGTTTTTGTAACTGAGCGTGGTTCTTTTTATGTTATATCGTTGACGTTGATTTGGGGACACTCAGAGATAATGATAAAAATAAGAAGAAGATGGAGAAGTAAAGATAAAAAGCTTATACAATGGGTGGGTAAAGAAGAAATCTCTTAAGTTGGTTTAGGGTGAATGGTGGGTGTTCATGATGCTCTAAGCAAAAGATAAAATAAACAATTAGTATTAAATAAACCATTAATTTTGCCGTTGCTTACAATCTAGGGCATTGAGTGCTCTCTTCTCTTAGTGGCGGTGGCAGAAATTATGTGAACGTGAAAGAGATGGAAATCTAATAAACTTTTGCTGCAAGAGCAAGACATAATGAATATCCAATGCATATCCATATGTTCATATGAACTTTACCAAGTTCGATATGATGACTTTAATTATAGTCTGTATATACATATATAAAACCATGCATAACTTCTTATTTACTACAAAATGATATAGGTATTGTTTTTATAACAGTAAAATAAGTGCATGCATAGATCATGCATGTAATCTTTGATGAATCTCTATTCTTATGCGTTTGGTATACTTTTCATCACAAAGAACTTTAATTTCTCCATAGTATTTGGTTTTATGCTTGTCATATAAAATTGAGGTTTTATTTTTGCTTACCCATACATATATTCAGTCATACATAAAAATTCGAAGAGTACATTAATCACACAAACGAGATTATACATTTTCTAATAATGAGACTGCAAAAAAAAAAAAAAAAAAAAAAAAATAAAAAAAAAAAAAAATAATGAGACTGCACATAAAAGTGGGCTAGAAATTGAAAAATATATACAAAGTGAGCTGAAATTAAAAATATACAAATTGGGGTAGAAATTATAAACATATTGAGCTATGGGCTAAAGAGAATAAATATTCTGAGAAAAGAGGAGGATAGATTAAAAGCCCAAGATGGCAATGTGGTGATAATTCCCGATGCGGTTAATCTCAATTGCGGTTAAGCAATATAATACCGAACCGCAATTTCCGGTTCGATAGATCTATAAAACTCAACACCCCTTCCCTCCACATTAACCACCCGACATGGAACAACCCCGGCAAACCCCCACGGCGTCTCAGCCACCGGAAACACCGCCTCCAGCGCCGGAGCCAGCTCCGAAACCGGCGGTTCTATCCCAAATTCAACAACCTCCTCCCGCCAATCCGAATCCCTCATCCGCGTCCTCTATTTCTTCTTCTCCAGCCCCCAATCCAAACCCTAATCCCCCTCAATACGCACGCCCGGTGACATCTCCAGCGACGCAACACCTCCCGCAGCCTCTAAATCGGCCTCCTCCACCGTCGTACTCGAGACCATGGCAGCCGCATTCCCCATACGCTCAGTTCTCCTCCTCCTCCTCCTCATCAGCTCCGGCCTCTTCGTCTTCTTCGTCCTCATTGCCTGTCACCGGGCAGCAGCAGAGAGGCGGTATGGCGATCGGCGTTCCAGCTTCTCCGATCCCGACGCCTTCTCAGCCTCCTCCGCCTTCTGCTTTTCCGGGCTCCTTTGGACAGCAGTACGGCGGATTGGGCCGTGGAACCGTCGGAATGTCGGAAGCGGGTTCGAATCCAAGTGTCCCCCCGCAGGTTATTTAATTATAGCGTGTGTGTGTGTGCCTTGTTTGTTATATATAGCTAAGTAGAGGATTCAGAAAGATGCTAACTTTTTTTTTACATGTGTGTGTGTGTGTGTTGTTTCAGGGTAGGATGATGCAAGGAACGCAGGGAATGATGGGGACGATTGGGTCAGGCTCTCAAATGCGGCCAAGTGGAATAATGCCTCAGCACCAGCAGAGACCGGGTCAAGCCTCTCTAAGACCAGCTTCCTCTCCCAGTAGTCCATCTCCTGTTCCTCAAGTAGGTGTTTTGAATGTTCTTTGTGATTGCTAGTATAAGATTTTGCATGTGTAGTGTACTTGAATATTTGGTCAGCTTTGTGTGATTGGGCTCATTGTGAAGAAGATAATTTGCTGAGTTGAGAATGATTATCACCTCATTAGCTCAATGTTTTTGGAACACTAAGATATAAAGTTTCTAAGCGAGTTAATAGCAAAAGAATTGTTTTTCACCTTCTGTTCTGATGGCTGAATAGAGTTTTAGATGACCTTCACTTGTGTGTATGCATCAAAGTTCATTGATGTCGCACTGTTGAGCCTCTTTACTTTGTGAGAAAGTTGCATACTTTTTTCTTGATAATGGCCTTGTTGGTAAGTTGAATTGGTTCCTTGAGAAATGATCTTTTCTTTCATTTTTACTCTGTGTTCCTTTCAATTTTTTTTTTCATGAACTTTGTTTGTAAACTCTTTCACTTCGTATATTTTCTTACGGCAGAACTTTCAAGCGCATGGCCTTATGAGACCTTCATCTATTGGTTCTCCTGGTGTCCAATCTACTGGTGCAGCACAGCACAGCTTGCAAGCCACTAATCAACCATGGTTATCATCTTCTGCCCAAGGGAAGCCGCCTTTGGCACCTCCTTCTTATAGACCGCAAGTAAATAATAATCCCTCCTCCATGCAACAAAGATCTCACGTTACTCAGCAGCATCTTTCCACGTCACCAGCTACTTCACAGCCTCAGCAGCAGCAACAGCAACAACAACATCAGCTTCAGCCTCAAGAGCAACATCAACAATTGAGACCTCCGCATCAGACTTTACCTTACTCACATCAACCGGCCCGGGTCCAAGGGTTGGTAAATCAGAAAGCTGCTTCTCCAGCAATGCCGACCCCGCCCCCTGTGCCTCAACCAGGAAACCAAGCTAAGCCAGTTTCAGCAGAGAATGAGGAGTCTGATGATCGTATCCTGGGGAAAAGAAGCATCCATGAGATACTTCAACAGGTATCCACTACTGACCTCTCTTTATATTCTCAACTTTGGGAAGACATTTTGCATACTGACCACTTAATAGATTAGTATTCTCACTCTCACGGCTTGATTATCACAACATTAATTGATTTTTGTCCACTTGAAAGTTGGAATATATATATCTATTTTCTCTGAATTTAGCCTTGCCTATCCACAGATCGATCCGTCAGAGAAATTGGATCCAGAGGTTGAAGGCATCCTTGCTGATATTGCTGAAGACTTTGTGGAGTCAGTAAGTAGCTCACACCACTCCCAACACGTTTTATGTGAATATTGTGATTTTTTTTTTGGGCAAATGAATATTGTGATTAAAAGAGTAAAACTTTCTGTCTGTTGATGTGTTATTTCTCTAACTCGAGCTCGTTGTGTTTCCTTTTATACAGATCACAACTTTTGGATGTTCTTTAGCCAAGCATAGAAAGTCTGATACTCTAGAGGCCAAAGACATCTTGCTCCATGTTGGTTAGTTCTTCTTATTGATATTGGCGTGCCCATTTCTTTTGATTTCTGTTTCCAACTACGATGTTTGATTTCGCTTTTTGGTAATCTCCCTTTCCCTAAATGTAGAAAGAAACTGGAATATCAGGCCTCCTGGTTTTAGCAGTGACGAGATCAAGACATTTCGAAAGCCAGTAAGAATCTCATTTACATATCTCTTCTCTAATCAATATGTCCTGTTTATTTTAACAGGGAATTATTACTTACACAAGATAACTTACTTACTACCTACATTGGTTCTTTTCTTTTCTAATGATTTGCAGCTGGCAACAGATATTCACAAAGAGAGACTTGCCGCTGTAAGTTCTTAAGTTAATGCACACATGATGTTGTAGCAACCAGTACTGTTGCAACTGAGTACTTATATATTGGGAGTCTTTATTGTTGACTTTGCATATATGTTGTGGGATATGAAGGTAAAGAAGTCTGTGACGGTAACGGAAGCAGCAAACGCCAGGAATCCGTTTGGGCATGGAACAGCTAATGCAAGAGGAGGCCAGGGAAAGACGCCAGCTAATCCCTTGGCCTCTACAACTTTTAATCACTGATTGTATTAGATTTAACCCTTCAGTCTTGTTTGGTAGGAAATTTTCCATTTAAAAGGTTTAAGAACTTTTGTAAAAAGTTTCCAGCCTAGATTTTATATTTGAACCATAAGTAAAAAAGTATCTTATCGGTTTATGGGATTGAACCGAGTCTGATGTTTTGCAAAGCACAACAAACATGTACTAATAGAAGAACAAGAGATGAGAAGTGGCTATGAATCCAGACTAGCTGGTATCATTACAGATTCTTCTGATACAGTTGAAGCTTCCATACCTCTGGATCCATTTCTCACTTCTGAGTAGTATCTTACCCTTCAACGATCTTCACTGGCGTCCTGCATAATTAAACCGAAAATATTACTTTCAAAGGTATGTTTTTCACTAAGAGTTTACCTGGTTTGAGACAGTTGATGTAACATACCCGAAAGGACTCTGCTTGATTGATAAGAGCTCAATGTCAAGCTACAAAAAGAAAGGTACCACCACAACATGAACACCATTTAAGGAGCAAGCAAAACTGGAACTGGTTCAGTTTTCTTAACGTGATTACCTCGATTGTTGCGTTAGGAGGAATCTCTTGCACTCCTTTCTTTCCGTAAGCAAGCTCGGGAGGAACAGTCACCAGTCTCTGCAGCATATACAAATATCAAAGACGTTTAAGTTTGAGCCATCTGACTGACTCTGTGAAGCCTTCCAGGGGTTTTGGTTTTCAAGAACTAACCTGACCGCCTACATGCATTCCTTCAACGCCAAGGTCAAGTCCTTTGAGAACATTCCCGTTCTCTGATTGTCCAACGTCAAACCCGTAAGGCTGCAAAAAAACTCTCAACACGTATCAATTTAAGGATCAAGTACACAGTAATGGATACTTGTGTGATCGCATTGAATACCGACCGTTCCACCTCCAACGCCAAGTCCTTGTCGACTTGTCATGAACGTTATCCCTTTCCATTTTGCAACATAGTGGACCTGCAAACACAATCCACCATTTAGGTTGAGCATCAAAGCTTGTTCTAACCGTATGATCTTTTTACATGTCGAAAACAAGAAACGTATTCACAACCGTACTGCGACCCGAGATCCTTTCACAGCCTCTGCTCCAGTGCCAACTTTTATATCATAGTACCTGCACCAAAAGAAACAGAATTGCCTTAAAGACTCTAACCTTTGGTTCCTTTTTTGCGATACGAGTACTCTTTCAGGTGAACTAAAGACACTTTCAGAGGTTGAGTTCAAACGATATTAGACGCAATGTGTAAAGAGATATTAGAGAGGAAAGCAGGTTCTGAAACAGTTGGAATGTTCTGATAAAAGAAAATATTCCAACTTTGTATGAATGCATTATGATCTTGGTATATATAGTAAAGAAGGAAATGTACGTACTTGAGACCATTGGGGAGAGTAGTAAATTCGCTGTCAGGTATCTTAGATGCACGTAGCTGCAGAGAATAGTATGTAAGAGACGAAGAACATGGCATAAGGTATGTAAAAGAGTGACCATGACTCAGAAACGAGCATAATGTATGTATGCTTACAGCTCTTCTGCTGGTGCTTACGGCCTCGGATGAATCAGTTAACAGAACCCCAGACGCTGTTTTTAATTCAGACAAGAACATTATAATAAGTGTTGAAATGAAAAAAGAACCTAACTAGTAGTAAATGAAAAGAATCTAACCAGCGGAGAGGAGACATCCAAGTAAAACTCTTCTTCCTTCGTAGCTCACCGGTGGCACCGGAGAAACAACGGTCTCTGGTGTGATGATCTTTTCGCCGCCGGGAGACGGTAACGAGCACCGGTAAGATTTGGAATGCCTTCTTCCTGCGAATTTGATTTATAAAAAAAAACAATGGTTTTTTATTATAACGTGTCTTGATCATTGGTTCAACACGTACAAACGCTAATGAATACGTTAAAATGGTGTAACTAGAGAAACAGAGAGAGAGAGAGAGTGTGTGTGTACTTGATTGAAAAGGAATTGAGGAAGAGAGAGGGTGATGGAGAGGATGAAGAAGTTTCATTGGTAAGATCATTGTTGTTTCTGAGTCAAAGAAGCTTCCTTCTTCTTCTGAGTTGTGTTGTGTGTGATCCTGAGAGAGAGAAGAAGAAGAAGAGGGAAAGGGATAAAATTGGAATTCTCATCCACAAGTTTCGGATTTCAGATTTTTCTTACTAACCGGTACACAAACGAAATTAAAATTCTCAAACCGGTACGGTTTGATTTGGTTATCGATAAAACCGAGTGAGTGTGCGTTGTACAAATTTCAGAGTCACCGATTCTTTTTTTGTTGCCGCCGCCACCACCACCTAACGACTTCCTCCCCAATCTCTCTCTCTCTCTAAACAGAGCCGGCATGGATTCCGTTAGGCTTCCAGCGGCTCCTTCCTCCCTCCGTTCCCAAATGCTACCTCACCATCGTCCTCACCACATTCCCCCACCTCCTTGTAACCGCCACCTTAACCTCCGATCAAAACCTTCTACCATCGGAATCACTCGATCTCGTAACCACGTCTCTTCGGTCGCCGTAATCTCCGGAAACGAAACGTCTACGGCTCCGCCGCGTCTCAGGGTCAATCCGAACTCGCTCCAATACCCCGCCGGCTACCTCGGCGCGGTTCCTGACCGCGCGAGCGGCGGCGAAGGCGATCCGGAGAACGGAAGCATCACCGAGGCGATGGAGTATCTGACGAGCATACTCTCCACCAAGGTCTACGAGGCCGCGATCGAGACCCCGCTCCACTTGGCCAAGAAGCTATCCGAGAGGCTAGGTGTTCGCATGTTCCTCAAACGAGAAGACCTGCAACCTGTAAAAAGCCAAATCACCGTTTTATTTAAAACATTTTTTTAAAAAAGGCTATTGAGTTTTTGAAGGCTACGTTTTAACTAAGTATATGTGTGTGTGGTTTTGTGATTGGTTTTCAGGTTTTCTCGTTTAAGATTCGGGGAGCTTACAATATGATGGCGAAACTTTCGTCAGAGCAGTTAGAGAAAGGTGTCATCTGCTCCTCAGCTGGAAACCATGCTCAAGGAGTTGCTATGTCTGCTGCTAAACTCGGCTGCACCGCCGTCATTGTTATGCCTCGTACAACCCCTGAGATCAAGGTATTTTTTTTTGCATTGGCCTTTGATGATGTCTTTGAATGAATCCTTGTTTCTATCTCAAGTTAGTACAATGTTTAAGAAGTAGCTAGTTGGTAGCTCTGAAGAAGGCTAGCTGCTAGGTGGATTATTCAGGCCTAAACATTACCTAGGCGTCAACTAACTATTAATTTATTTTATATTTATGTACATATTTTAGATTTTGAATTTAGTTATAAAATTAGTTTGATAGATTATCAAAATTAGAGATACAATATTTGTATCTTTGTACTAGCAATTTATTATTTAATTTAACAAATTTGTATTAATTTAGATAGCTTTAGAACAATTTAAATCAATTTTAATCGTATAAATCGGATTTTAAGAAAATCGCTGGTGATTTACCGATTTTTATAACCATATGTTAGTATGTGATTTGTCTCTTGTTTATTTTTAAAACACTACAGTGGCAATCTGTGGAGGATTTGGGTGCGACGGTTGTTCTTGTTGGGGATACGTATGATGAAGCACAAGCATTTGCTAAACAACGAGCTGTAGAAGAAGGTTTGACGTTTATACCTCCTTTTGATCACCCGGATGTTATCGCCGGACAAGGGACTGTCGGTATGGAGATCACAAGGCAAGCTAAAGATCCATTGTACGCTATATTTGTTCCCATCGGTGGTGGTGGTTTGATAGCTGGTATTGCTGCTTATGTTAAGAGAGTTTCTCCCGAGGTACATGCGATTGCTTTTGGCATTGTCTCATCGCTCTCTGTTTTTTATATAATCCAGACTCTGCAGCTTCTGTCAGGGCCTTATTGTGGCTTTTTTTTGGGTTATTGCAGGTGAAGATCATTGGTGTAGAACCAGCTGATGCAAATGCAATGGCGTTATCTCTGCATCACGGCGAGAGGGTGATATTAAACCAGATTGGTGGGTTTGCAGATGGTGTAGCAGTTAAAGAAGTTGGTGAAGAGACTTTTCGTATATGCAGAAAGCTGATGGATGGTGTTGTTCTTGTCACTCGAGATGCTATGTGTGCATCAATAAAGGTTAGGTATATACATTTCTTCTGCAGAGCTGCATTTAGGCAGATAATAAATAGGTAATCTTTTGTCTCTAACAGGATATGTTTGAGGAGAAACGGAACATATTAGAACCAGCAGGTGCTCTTGCGCTCGCTGGAGCTGAAGCGTACTGTAAATATTACGGCCTAAAGGACGTGAACGTTGTAGCCATAACCAGTGGTGCGAACATGAACTTTGACAAGCTCAGGATTGTGACAGAACTCGCAAATGTCGGTAGGCAACAGGAGGCTGTTCTTGCTACTATCTTGCCGGAAAAACCTGGAAGCTTTAAGAAATTCTGTGAATTGGTGCGTGTTTGGTATTACAGCATGTCAGAAGTCAATACCGTTACTGACCGCATCTAATACAATACATTTGGTTGATGCAGGTTGGATCAATGAACATAACCGAGTTCAAGTATAGGTGTGGCTCGAGAAAAGAAGCTGTTGTACTATACAGGTAAGTCTATTCCTTCAAATTCGTTCCCTCGGGAGTTGTTGTTATTCGTCATCTAGTCCACACAGTTTTGTGCATTGATGCTTAGTGTTGGAGTGCACACACCCGGTGAGCTCAAAGCACTAGAGAAGAGAATGGAATCTTCTCAGCTCAGGACTACGAACCTTACAACCAGTGACTTAGTAAAAGATCACCTGCGTTACTTGGTCCGTTGTTTTGTCACACTTTGCTATCTGTGTTTATTTCTCTACATTTCCGATATGTGATTCACACTTGTATATTGCAGATGGGTGGAAAATCAAGTGTTGAAAACGAGGTTCTATGCCAATTCACATTCCCCGAGAGACCAGGTGCTCTAATGAAGTTCTTGGACTCTTTCAGTCCAAGGTGGAACATTAGCCTTTTCCATTACCGTGCAGAGGTTTATTTCTGAATCCACCACTTCACTATAAGAAAAGCATTGTTGTAACTTTGAGGCTCGTGTTTAGTATATAACGTTTCCTTGTTTCAAAACAGGGTGCGGCGGGAGCGAACGTGCTGGTCGGGATCCAAGTCCCGGAACAAGAAATGGAGGAATTTCGAAACCGAGCTCAAGTTCTTGGATACGAGTATGTCTTGGTAAGTGAGGACATCAATTTCAAGCTTTTGATGCAGTGATTTTGGAGCTATCTGTGATGGAGAAACCAAAACCGAGGAAGTAGAAGAACACATCAGAGTCGTCCATGGTTGTTTTTGAGCTCTTGGTCTTGCTGTTAAACAAACAACTCTCGTGCTATTCTTCCATTACTCTCGGGGTGTATTTGGATGGGCTTTGTCACGGGCCTGTTACACGGGCTAGTGTGCCTTTATTTTTGTAAGAGCGCTAATCGCTATGCAGTAGACTTTTGTACCTTTCAGCAAATAACAAATAATGTAAGGCTGACCTCCAATAAAAGAAACATTGGTATGTTGACCAAAAAAAATTGGTATAATATTTGGCAAAAATAATTGTATAGATTTTCTTATGTATAGGTCGATGTATAGATTTTTTTAATATGTACTAGATTTTGATCCGCGTAACTGTACACGTGTTTGATTTCAGTTTTATAAATATAAAAATCTTCTTTCAAATATGGAATATTTTATTGTCTCAATTGCATTTTATGTAAATGGATAAAAGATTTGAAGTTTTTATGGAAAATCTAAATTGATTTTTATCTCAATTTTTATAAATTTAAAATATGAGCACAAAATGATTAAGAACTTAAGATAGTGATCTCTAGTTATTAGTAATAATCAATATTCTTAATATTTTCTTACCTTGGTAAGATTTGGTTGGATATGTTTCAAATGAGAGATGACTATTTTGGAAGCTCTATGAACCACTGACATTGCATACATATACCAGATATTGCCCGACTTGTTAACTAAATTTGGGTTATCGTTTTGATATTTTAATATACTAAGGAAAATCATTTAATATAATCTTTTATTTTGTTTATTCATCTAAACTGTTAGGTTTGATTTTATACTATTAGATTCTCATTTTGGATATGACATATAAATATAACTATTTAGAGTAGGTAAGTCTATAACTATTTATAAACCAAAATGCCTAAAAATTTACCAGTATCTGAAAATTTTAAAACAGTCTAAATTATCCAATTTTTTCCAAAAAAAAATCTGATATTTAATACGAATACCCCAAATTTTCTGATTTTTATTTAATTAACCAAAAAATAGAACCGAACCGGAATTAAATGGGATCTAAAATTATCTCATATATGAACATGTTCCTAACTTAATACCCAAACCGATCCGAAAAACAAACCGGATTTTCTAAATACCTAAACGGATCATAAATCTTTAGAACCGAAAATAAAATAATAAAAAAATTGAACCAGAACCGAAACCAAAAACCGAAAACCAAATGCACGAGACTAGTTACACCGTTCCTAGAGTTACCTTACACCGGTTTGTTCAGATGATGAACAAAAAGTTAATTACTTGCATGTTTATATTTGTTAATAAACATATATAGTTATTTATACTTGGTTTATATGTTTATAATTGTTTAATTATTTAAAAATATGGTAAATCGTTCCCACTAAACGATTTGGTCAGATTTTACTAAATGGTTAATGACATTTAAATACAGTTCGGTGGTTGAGGAAAAATGAATAGTATTTGGTATTATAGATATGCTGTTTTTCGGATCATGGTGAGAATTAAATGATATGTTTTTAAAATAATAACTTCTAATAAGGGTCCATTTTTAAGTATCGCACATGAAAAAAAATTATGACTTATATTTTAATAGAATAGATTACGCTTATTTTTCACTAACAGTAAAATTAATTGTTGACTTTAAAGTAGCGTAAATGACCTAGTCAGCTTAAATGTGAGATTAAATTGGCCAATATTAAAAAGTGAAGATTTAAATTTCTCAAATTCAAGTTCAGATTTTTTTTTGCTTTTTTTAAAGTGAAAGGTTATTTTGGTGATTTTTTTATTTTATAAAAGTTGACTAACCTCATGTCCCATAAACAATAAGCACAAAAAACAGGGATGCTGTTTGTTAACAACAAAACAAAACAATGGCACACACTAACCCAGATTCCTCGTCATCATCCTTCTGATCGAGAAAACAAGATCGAAAATTCGAAACTTTAAAGTGGATTAGAAAGTAAGAATATCTCATCGAGGTAAAAAAGTAACATGGAGGGATCGCTATCATCACAATCAACCGTCTGAAATCTCTCAATTCTCTTACGAGAGAGATGTTGGTGGATCTCGCTAAAGCATTCAAGTGAGATGGACGTCGATGAATCAAAACAAGTCCTGATTTTTAAAGGAGACGTCAAGGATCCGGAAACCGAATCCTCTTTCTAGATTTTTCTAATTATGAGGATTAGCTTCAAGATACCTTTATAATGAGTCAGTCTAAAATGTTACTTTTAAAATGTTTCTTAACTAACGTTCCTAGACTATAAAGTTTGACCATGTACGTTAATTAAAAAAACAAGTAATATTCGTATAACATTTACTGAACTAAATATAAATGTTCATCAACCCTGCGTTACAATACATTAGTATTTCTGTATATATAACTCATTCAACAATTACAAACAATATCATGCTAGCTCAAACACTCTCACATACCACGAAAAATGGATATTCCAAAACGATACCTATCAGTTTTCATATTGATTATCTTTGTAACTACAGATCTATCACATGCCGAATATAAAATAGAAATCTTCAACGATGTCAGTAGTACAGTTCAGTTTCATTGTAAATCAAAGGACATTGATCTTGGTAACCAGAGATTGCAACCCGGTGGGTCGTGGTCATTTCAGTTTCAGCGTAATCTTTTAGGAAGATCATTGTTTTTCTGTTCATTTTATTTTTCAAATGGATCGAAGCATTGGTTCGACATATATAAAGAGCCCCGAGATTTACGATTAGGTTTAAACGGTATCTGGTTCCATCATTATTTGTGGAAGATAAAACCAGGTGGACTTTGCAGGTATTCCGTATACATGTTGTACGGGTATGGTAGGAAGATTGATAATTGTTATAATTGGAAGTAAAATTAATTCTTAAAAAGACAAAGCCAAGTAATTCATATGTTTTTTCTATAACTTACAAGCCTCTAATATAATATAAAATATATAAGCATACGTAATTATTTTTGTTACCTTTTAAATGAATATTCATATATTTTAAATCGTTCGGTATAAGAAATAGTCAAAATCTCACTAGTGTATGTTGTTTTTTATATAGTCTGTGAATTTTAGTTCAGTCACCATTATTAAATCTTATACCGAAAGTTAGTATATAGCTTTGAAATTTTAAATCAAACCAAAAACCAAAAATGCAATCTGAAAATGAATAAAAACCAAATTTTCATGTCTAAACATATTAGTAAACAAACATACATATTAATAAATTTATTAATAAAAATATTTTTCATATTTTAAAAGCGCGAATTCTGTCCTGGTATACATTGATATTAGCGATATGGTGATAACTAAATCCGTTCATGCATTTCTCTTATAATTATTGGGTAAAAATCTTGGATAAATTTATCTGCTGTTTAAAATTAATTTAATTAACCCAAGTAATAGCCCAACCCGATTTAAAATATTAAACCAAATGCATCTCTTGAGAAATGATGTCTTCCATTTGTTTTAAATGAACCAACCCAACTAATAATCAAGATAAGTGTCCAGCGAACCACTGAATTTGATCATTTTTCTTCAATAAGCAACGACTTATTTTCCCTAATTTACACCAGAGATTAAATTGAAAATGCGTCCAAATGGCTCTTTTTAAAATCAAAATTAAGTTATGTATTTCTAAAATGATATGGGATCAAGATATTAGATAAAAATTTGTTTACTTATTAATTGTTTGGATAGTGTGAATATTAAGGTAAGATTTCAGTGAAAGCTAATGTTGATTCGAAAAAAAAACATTTCTTTGAATTTTTTGTAATTTGTTTGTTAAATAGTTCCCAAATTATCTGTTCGTTTCACCAACATATATTTATTAGATTTAGTATTTCTTAGTTTCATTAGTTAGACTATATTAAAGGGTGTATAGTTAATAATGATATACGTTAGTCAAAAATATAAAGAATATAGTTTCTTTTAAAAATATTCTACCTCGAAATAGTATAGATTTGTAATAATATAAAGAATATAGTCCAATTTTGTGTTTCTATTTTAGTAGTATATATTTTTATGATTTAAAACATTTAGACTTTAACTGGTGGTGACCAGCAAGGAATAATAAAAACAACCAGGAAAGGAATGGAGAGGAAAAAAATAATAGGAATATTGTTCCCTATTGTCCCTTCCCGGATTTCATAAAGAATATATTTCTTTTTTGATTCCTTAAATTAAAAGGAACGATAAGGAATACTGAAGAAAAGATATTCCTTATAAATGGTGTCGAATTTAAGGAATAAAAATGAATTAATTATTCTCATTCCTTATAAATGATGTCAAGTTTAAGGAATAAAGAAAAATTATCTATTCCCACTTATTATTTTGGTCACCAGTTAGAGTCTTAGTAAACAGTGTTAGCGTTAGAAATAGAGAGTATATATTTGTCACTTAGATTTTAAAATTTTGAAAGTAAAACAAACAAAAAAATCTTATGAAAGTAGGTATGGTTTTGGATTCCATTGTTTTACCAAAACCAGCCCCTTGGTTTAGGCTCTCGATTTGTATATGAAAATATCTAGAAACAATTCCCAAAAAGGAAACAAAAATAAAAGTAGGAACAAAACCACAAAACCATGGGTAGTTTTCAGACCGTCACTTTTGACGGCCCTAAAACCAGCTGCTCTGTTTCTCTGTTTTCGTATATTTACCTCTCACCCTTTGACTCTGATCCAGAAACCGCTTCCCAAAATTTTTTCTTCAACACCGCTTAGCAAAAATTCAAAGTAGAACCCGAAGAAGATACTATAACTAATAAATTATCGTCTTCTCTCGACGGAAAGCGTTGAATTCATTCGATCTGTTGGGGAGAGTTTTTATTTTCTATTTATTTGATTTTTAGTAGGTTATCTGTAAATGAGAATCTAAAGAGAGAGAAAAAAAAAACTGAATTTGTGGTATTTCGATTTGATTTTCTTTCAATTGTTTACCGATTTTAGAGTTCGAACTATATATAGATGGAATCGAATGTGATGTTTTCTGGGTTTAGTCCAACAATGTTAACCCTCGAGATTCCTCAGAACCCTCCAAATCCTCAAAACCCGGTTCAGTTCCAGCATCCCCATCCGCATCCTTACACAACCGCCGACCAGCAGACTCATCAACAACAACAACAACAACAACAACAGATGAAACCCTTATACCCTTCTCCTTACGCAACACCCAAGCCCACCACCACCAAACAACAGCTCTCACCTCTAAGCGTCGGCGTCGGCGTCGGAGGAGGAGAAGAAGAAGACGACCGCGGGTCGGGCTCCGGATCCGGGTGCCACCCGGAAGACAGCAGCGCGGGAACCACCACCACCGACGGAAAAAGAAAGATCTCCCCGTGGCACCGGATGAAATGGACCGACACGATGGTCCGTCTCCTCATCATGGCGGTCTTCTACATCGGCGACGAGGCCGGCGGTTTGGGAGGAGGAGATCAAACCGCCGACGCCGCCGCCAAGAAGAAGATCTCCACAGGGATACTGCAGAAGAAAGGCAAGTGGAAGTCGGTGTCGAGAGCCATGGTGGAGAAAGGCTTCTCGGTGTCGCCGCAGCAGTGCGAGGACAAGTTCAACGACCTTAACAAGAGGTATAAAAGAGTCAACGACATACTCGGGAGAGGGACGGCTTGCCGCGTGGTTGAGAATCAGGGGTTGTTAGAGACGATGGATCTTCGGCTCACTCCGAAGCTGAAAGACGAGGTGAAGAAGCTGCTCAACTCTAAGCATTTGTTTTTTAAAGAGATGTGCGCTTATCACAACAGCTGCGGGCATCTCGACCAGCCGAACGTACCGGATCAGGTTGTTATTCCGGTTCCGGTTATTCAGTCTAAACCGGATCAGCAGGGGTGTTTTCACGCGGGAAAAATAGCGAGGGAGGTGGAGGAGGAAGAGTCTGATATGGCGGAGGATTCGGAGACTGAGATTGAGGATACGGACGAGGAGGAGGAGGAAGAGACGAGAAGGAAGAAGCGGAGGAGAGTGGAAGGAGTGTCCGTGAAGAGGATGAGAGAGGAGACGGCGCGCGTGCTGGATGATCCAGGGAAGAGCGCGTGGGAGAAGAAGGAGTGGATGAGGAGGAAGGCGTTGGAGCTGGAGGAGAGGAAGGTAGGGTACGAGTGGGAAGCTGTGGAGATGGAGAAGCAGAAGGTGAAGTGGATAAGGTATAGGAGCAAGAAAGAGAGGGAGATGGAGAAGGCTAAGCTCGAGAACCAGCGGCGGAGTCTTGAGACGGAGAGGATGGTTCTGATTCTCAGGCGGAGGGAGATTGAGATTACGGAGCTGCAGTTGGCCGGTAAACGGGTTGACCCGAGTTCAGCAACCGGGTGAGCTGATTAGTGTTAGGATTTTTTTTGTGTGTTTGGGTCGATTTATAAAAAAGGTTCGATTTATAAAAAAAGTTTCATTAGTGTTTCAAATCAGGAGGATGCCTACTTAGGATTCTTATATTTTCGACATAAATAGCACATTATGTATTCCTTAAATAATCTAAAACGTATTTAAAGGATGATTAATAGGTAAGGTTAAAGGAAATTTATGTCGAAAAAGGGCAAAACAATTAAGTACACCCGGTGGGACTCGAACCCACAATCGTTTGATTAGAAGTCAAACGCCTTATCCATTAGGCCACGGGTGCTTTTGTTTTGTCATACAAGAGAATATTTAACAACCCAATATCATAATAAGTTTCCCACAAAAATAAAATGTAAAAGAATTTTGGTTTTATTGCAAGAACGAATTTTAATTTAATTTGCAATCTCTATAAATTAGTAATGTTTTTGACTCTAAATTAAACTGATTCAAAATATGACACAAATCAATAAAATAATAAGATAGTAATTTGATTATTGAGAGAATATGGAATTTCATAAATTTGATAATATGGTGAAAATGGAAATTTAGTGGAGTAACATTATCTTGTTTACTCAATTTTGTTTTTTTAAAAGAAATATGTGACATGTGATTAATAACAAATAATTTTTAGTTTGTATTAGTTATTAACAAAAAAATCTAAATTTTGAGTAAGCAATGTTAGCTTTACCATAAATATTTTCATTAGATGAGTTTTGGTTTAATAAAATTTGAAGGTAATAAGTTAGATTTTGAGAAGAATATCATGCTAATAAAATGAATCCAAATTCATTCAGAATCTTTCAAATCAAATAAAACTATAAAATTTATTAAATTGAGTAACACAATACTTTGAATGTTTTATTCTAATCTTTAGTTGAATAACAATAAATTTCAAAATTATTAATCAAGTAATTACAAAACCTAATAACACTAGGTTGTAAAATATTTTAATGACAAATTATAAATATAAGAGCAAATAACATTAAATTTTAATAAATATTTAGAATCAGTTTTACTAGATTATAATGTTACAAAGATTAATTGTTAATCCATAATTTATGCTTAAACTATAATCTTATCCTAACAGAGTTTTAGCGATTTATTTTTTATTATTTAAATATTCTTCCTTCCAGTTTTTGTCCTAATATCGCTAAGTACACCATATATGATGTTATTACTTATGTGTATTCAGATTGATGATCAGTGACATCGGTTGCAGCGTGTTGCTAAGAGTTCAATCAACATTGAACTGTTTTGATGCGTCTATTAGGTCTATTAAAATGTAATCTGAAAGGTTTCATTCTCTTGATAAACCAGTTTTGATAAACTTTCATGAACTCATTTTTGGTAAATCTCTAGGAACTCAGTTTCCTTCATGTTGATTATTAGAGAAGTTTTGTATTAATTTTTTTTCTCTTTCTAATGATTGATCACATGATTCACTCATAAATTAAAGTTTAGTTTTGCGCTAACATATCAAATATGCAATGAATAAAATTTTGAAAGTTGAAATATGTTTTATTAATATTTGAAGTTGACAACGATGATTTTTTTTTGAAGTTGATTACAACAATAATAAACATAAAATATATGAATACAAGTGGAATGAATGTGAAACGGGTATAGTAAAACTCTTCTCTTTAAAAAAAATAAAAAGTTATTATCTGAAACATTCTTTCATATTTCTCTTTAGTTTACGCTCTTTTTATATCTTATTAGAAAGATAAATAACAATAATATGATCTCTACAAATATTCAACATCATCAATATCTTGTTGTATATTCTAATCTTCTTTACATTTGAGTTTACTATGTCAGATCAGCACTGGTTCATCCGAACTCGGATAGACATTCACTTTTTGAGTTTGTTATTTCTTTGGTGGATTTTTTATATTGGATTAGACATTTGAAATCAGTTATAAATGAATTTAGATCTATCTACATCAATACATACACACTAAGAATTTCAGATTTTTAATGCAAATAGAATAAAATTTTGATAAATATGTGTTTGGATGAATCTTTAAAATCATCAAATGAAATTCTTTAATAGCAAAACATTATTCTAATTGATAGAATATAGAAACTTTTAGAATAATGTTTTGCTATTAAGGCTAACATTTTTTTTGAATAACATTATATATTCTATTCTAATTGAAAAAAAAACATTATTCTAATTGAAATGCAAATAGAAATCTTTACAGGAATGTTACTTACCCACATGAGATTTTAGCTTCAACTAAAACTAAAACCGGTTTAAGTTACCTAAAGGCTTTTTCCACCCTAACGGAACCGTTGACGGCCCATCTTTTTTTCTCACTCAAGTGCTCTCCTTCCGTTTTCTTGTCTATCACCGCTAAATAACGCCGTCTCTGGTGCTGCCGCTGCCTAGCGCCGTGAACGTAACCCTAACGGCATGGCTTCCTGTGACGACGACTTCTCTCTCCTAGGAGAGGATCAATCAAACCCTAACCAACATCACCACCACCACCACCAGGTTCTTCACCACGCGCCGTACGCTCCCAGACGATTCGCCCCGAAGCTCTCGAACCAGATCCACGTGCCTCACCACCAGAGCAACGGCGACGAGGACGAAGACCACCACCACGACGTCGTCGCCTCCTCCGCTTTTCACAGCGTGAATCCCTTCTCCACGGACGAGAGTTCGAATCCGTATGATAACAACAACAACAACAACGCGGCCGTCGACGGAGACGAGGATCTGGACGCGAACAGATCCAGGATCGGAGGCGTTCGCCTGGAGAAGAGGCAGAGTCAGGAGGAGCTCAGCGACGGAGGAACGACGAACGGCGGCGAGACGACTCCGTACGGTAGCTTCAAGAGGCCGAGGACGTCGTCTTCCTCCGCGGCCGGGGAGTACAGGAAGGACAGGGAGGAGTGGAGCGACGCGGCGATCACGTGTTTGCTGGATGCGTACTCTGACAAGTTCACTCAGCTCAACAGAGGGAATCTCCGGGGAAGAGATTGGGAAGACGTCGCCGCGACGGTGAGTGAGAGGTGCGAGAAGCTGATCAAGAGTGTGGAACAGTGTAAGAACAAGATCGATAATCTTAAGAAGAGGTATAAGCTAGAGAGGCATAGGATGAGTAGTGGTGGAACATCGGCTAGCCATTGGCCTTGGTTCAAGAAGATGGAAGAGATTGTTGGTAACTCAATGACCACGAAAGGCGCGTCTGACGAAGATAGAAGCGGCAGCTCGCTGGGGAATGCAGCCAAGCCAGCGAGGAGGTAATGCTGAGTGCTCACTCTCTTATCTGCTTTTGTGGAAATGAAAGTTTTGTGATTCTTTGTTTTTCAGGTATCCCTTGGTGACATATAGCCCTGGAGTTCAGATAAATAACGTCAAGTCCAAGGCTACATCAAACCCTAGATGGCGAAGAGTGGTTTTGAAAATCAGTGGTGCTGCACTTGCCTGCACGGGTCCTAATAACATTGATCCGAAGGTTTTGATAATTCTTGCTGAATTTATGAACTTTTTACTGTTGTACTTGCACTGTCTAGGTGAGGCATTAAGTTCTCGTCTTGATTTGGTAGATCGTCGGTCTGATTGCTAGAGAAGTTGCAATGGCTTGTCGTCTTGGTGTAGAGGTAAACACTTAGTTCCAGATTGGTGTTGTTTCTCCATTGCCCCTTTTGTTCAGTTTAATGATTTTTCTTAGTTATTTTCTTTCAGGTAGCAATAGTTGTTGGGAGTCGGAACTTATTTTGCGGTGGTACATGGATTACCGCTACTGGTTTGGATAGAACCACTGCATATCATATCAGGTTTTGCTTTTTTTTGTACCCTTCATTTGTCGATGGTATCAATGTGTTTTGCTTGTTCTAAAACAATTCACGTAGACACTGTAAGAGCATTTGATCTGTTTTCATGGTCTATCCATGTAGCTTCATCATGCTCCAAATTTCTCGCACCTTTGTTTGTATTTTCATCAAAATACAAATGCTCCCACACATATCATTATTCCCGAAACATATATACACTTATCAGGGATTTTGATTGTCATACTATATTTATCGACATGTTATAGATGGATTGTTCAAATAAACATGTCTCTGTGTTTATTTTGTTATGATTCCCATATCTACATGTCGGAGATGTGTTGTTTCAGCACACTAACTTTCTGTTTGTGTACCAGTATGATGGCGTCTGTGATGAATTCTGTTTTACTTCAGTCATCTCTGGAGAAAATGGGAGTTCAGGCACGGTTACAAACTGGAATCGCGGTTCAGGGGGTCGGGGAGCCTTACAATCGTCAGCGAGCCACCCGGCATCTAGATAAAGGCAGAGTGGTAATATTTGGTGGCATTGGTGCAACGCTTGGAAACCCACTTTTATCATCCGATGCAGCTGCAGCCCTTCGAGCTATAGAAAGTAGAACTCCTTCTACTCCGTCTTAGAGTTCCTTTTGTTCAATAACCTTAAAACTAACTGGTCCTGACTTAATATCTCGTGTACACTTTTATCAGTTAATGCAGAGGCAATGGTGAAAGGAACAAACGTGGAGGGTGTTTATGATTGTCATTCACAAGATAGTAACGCCACGTTCGAGCACATAACATTCCACGATTTGGCTTCTAGAGGTCTTACAACAATGGACACAATGGCCCTTAACTTTTGTGAAGAGAACAGCATTCCAGGTTGATATTTTCCTCTCTTTTATCATCAGTTTTTTAAGGTTTTGATTTCACCTTCAGTTAATAGGTTATTCGAAATGGCACCTTTTGATGACTACTTAGCGCATGAAAACCTTGAATGTAATGTAACTGATCCGTATTCTATGGGTGAAAAAACAGTTGTGGTGTTCAACTTTCTTGAAGCTGGAAACATCACAAAGGCATTGTGCGGAGAACAAGTCGGTACTTTGATCGACAGGACTGGGAGGGGTGTGAGTTAGTATGATGAGCTTTCATTTATAACGCTTTTTTCTCTGTAACTTTTATTTGCTCCTTTTTATCTTATAGTAATTATATTCCATAGATGAAGATGACAAAAAAAAAGAGAGGAAAATGTTTTCACTCTCTTCATGGAGCTGCTCTCCATTCACCAGACTTCTTTTACATTTGTTTTCATTGTTTATGACATCTGAGTTGAGTTAAGTTAACATGCCGTTGTATATTCTTACCCGTTTGTATCATCTTTTATATAAGTTTAAGAATTGGTTCTTCATTTGGTTCTTCATTTCTGTTCAAGTTGCAAGAAATTCGAGTGTTATAAAAGTTAAGAAAATAATACATAATCTCTCACTATCAATTTTAGAGCATTTACTTTACTATTTTTTTTTTTTGATCAACTGATAATTACGAGATTGTGTTAGGAAGACAAAAGCAAAATATATAATTTTCTTTTCAAAAAAGCGATGTTTCTGTAATGTACGAGAAGGACAACGAAGGTGCTAGAATCTCCATCCGTTCTTATCCACACTCACTATATAAACACTCTCCCCTCTCAAACGCAGAGCAAGCAAAGTGTTGTGACTTGTGATTAGTCTGATTCCTATTCCAAACGCAGTTTCAATAAGCCAACTCAGAAGAGAGATGCAGACCGTATCGGTGGACGAGACCAAAAACACGGTGGTGCTACGTGCTGAGCACCGGGACGAGGAAGGCCGAAAAGTCGCCGACAAGATCGAGCTGAAGACGCGAAACCCGGAGACGATCAAGCAAGTCGAGAAGAAGCTGATGGACAAAGGGGTGCAACGTATGGAGAGGCACCCGGCCGACGGGATCCCGCTCAAGCGACAGCCGAAGTCCGGCCACGGCGGGAAGTACACGTGGGAGGGGCCTGATCGGGTGGAGGATTACGAGATGCAGCCAGATCCGCCGGCGATGGACGAAGGCGACCCGAACTACGACGAGGAGCAGACGAAGAAGGACACCGGCGGTGGTGGTGATGACGTTGCGGCGGAGGTTGTGAAAGGAGAGGTTGAGGTGGCGAAGGAAGCGCCGACGGGTGTGGCTAGGGTCGAGGTTGATCCTCGCTTGATCAGCTCTACTTGAGTTAGGAAGGACGAAAGTGTTGGGGCAAATGTGCGAAGGAAGATGAACTTTTGGGGTTGGATTTCTAATTTCAGAGTTGTGATGTTTTAATGTATTAGCGACGTGGAACGCTATTTGTGTAAAGAAATAATATTTTCACTTGTTAATCATGTTAAATCTGTTCTCATGACTTGTTTGTTGTCTATCAGTTGCGAGGGTATCAATCCGACGACACTTGTCGGTAATATGACAGGGAACATGTTACTATGTGAGTCAACCTTCCTGGTTACGCTAGGTTAAGTTTGTTCGGTGAAGAATATTCCAAACGCGACAAATTTAACTAGTAAAAGCATCTCGTGAGTTATTATTGTTCCGGACTCTTCCAAAAGCATAGCTAGATCCGAAAAGGATAAAAATACGAAATATGCAGGCTGTGGGGTTCGAACCCACGCGCACTTATGTGCAGAAGAACTTAAGTCTTCCCCCTTAACCTCTCGGGCAAACCTGCGATGACATTGTCTAGTCCTCATCACTTATAGGGTCTGTGGAGGAGATACAAGAGAGTTCTGTGTGGATAGACATTATTTGCACTTGGGCCCTTTACAAACTTTATTGTGGGCATATTGAAACGTATAAGCCCACATCAAGCATAGTGTTAAATTTCAGCTTTTGACACAGGCAAAGTTGGCCCATTCTTCGTTGCTTGAGAAAATCGGAGCACCATCCCGACTCGAAGAACATTTATCAACAATTCATTAAAACAGTGATCCTGGATTCCTGCATGGTAGAAGTTGGATTTGATGCTGACATGAGGAGGCACGGTTCCTTGTGTCTTGGAAAGTATTGCAATTGTGATCGTGTGGGGGAGGTACAGTGTAGTATGTTCTTCTCTCTCTAGGTCAAGAGAGTCAGGAGGAATTGCTGCTGTTTCTTGCCCAAGAAGAGGACTATATATCATTCCAGGAGTTTGAAGCTGTAGGAAGACACTTCGAGGATGTATGGGGGCCTTAAATGCTGGAGACTGTTATCTTTGGTATGAGACTAGTACTTTATTTTTGTTGCATAACTATTACACTTAATCCATTTGCAACATTAGCTACATTTTATGGATTTGTGGAGGTGTGGACGATTCAAAAATATATATTCGTTTGTCATGAACTGAGTAATAGTAGTTGATGCCTGGTTGTGCATGGTCTTTTCTCTAAATTGACACTCTAAATTGTCTTTACGCAGGCAGAATACAGTATATGCATTATACTGTAGACAGAAAAATATATCTTTACTTCTTATAGTTCGTTAGTTTAATGTTTGAACTTCACCAAGTAAATAGTTATTTTTGTTAAATATAGTGGTTCAAAGAGATCTCCAACCGATTGATACATCTTATTGGTTGTTACTATTCTTTGTGGTGTAATAAGTACTTTATCAAAGCATTGAGAAACATGTCTGGAGTGGAATTAGAATTCTGTGACATGAAATATCATCGGCGATGCTAATAAATAAAAGCTGCAGAAAGTATGATTATTCTTTATTTCTACTTTGATGACGTTTTCTCTGTCTCCCATTGTGGTATTTCAACATCATCATTGATCATTAATGTCTCACTGGTGCACCCTCCCTAAAATATTTTTCATTTTCTTCTGTCAAAGCCCTCACTAGAATAATGAAATAAACGTGGCTGATGCAACTAATTTTTAGAATCTCACTCGAATTTATTGCTAAATTTATAATGGACGATGATCATATGAGATAAACGGCTGTACGCCTGTACGTGTTGACAAAAAAACGGCTATACATTGTACATTTTGTCGTCTTTATAACAAAACCGACATATGCAGGTTACATAAACGTAATTTCAATTTTAACAACTCGTTTTAATTATGCTGCAAGAACGTATGAACATTAATGTAAAGTCCAACTATATAAAGGCACAAACAAGAGAAAGAGGATTCAAAGGAAGAAAGAGAGTAGTGTTTAGTTACAAACCTATCTCGACGAGTATTTTTTTGAAGTTACTTCCTAAAGAACATTATAAATTCTCCAGAAAACCCTAACAGAAGAAGATGGTAGTAGCAAATATAACACACGACGATTATAAAAATATAAATTACATTCAACCATCACAAAACCTAAACGTAGAGTTAAAACACTCAGAGAATGGTGTCTCTGGCCCCAAAGAAGCTTTTTTTTTTTGGTTCCTGTCTTGGATTCAAAGTCAGTGTATAGAATCTATGTTCTTGCTTAGCTCTTCCAGCTTCTTCATTCTCACCTTTTCGCTCTCTCCCACCAGCTGTGAATCAATCATTGGTTTCAAAGACCCGTTAAGTCAGAGAGTTACAAAACAGAGTGAATATATATAATGAACAAAGATCAACGCACGATTGGTTTGATGAATACGTTCAGTTTGCAGACAAGATATGTTAAAGAAAAACAGGATTTTTGAAAGAAGAGGATTTTAGAATTTGATGACTAACCTCCATAAGCTTGGTGATGAGCTGCACCTTCTCCCTGTTCTTTTCGTTGAATGCTTCAAGAGCTTCTTTGTACTCTCGTTCCTGCACGTTGTGTTGTTAAACACACCAACCAGATTAGCATCTTAATAATCAATACTCAACCAGACATTAAGACATATATAATGGATTTGGTTTATGTGTATTGGCGGCCTTTTACCTTTTTCTGAACAGTATGACCCAACGGCTTCAACTCTTTGTTGACAGAATCAATCTTCTTCCTAACCAAAGCAACTTCTTTCCTCATGGGGTCAGCTAAACCCTCAAGCTCCTAAACAACCATTAAGCTTTTTTTAGTCATCATCAGCAAAATGGTTGTTTTCATTAAAAGGAAAGAACTTTGATCCATAAAACACATATTTTACCAAATGGGTTTTAACTATTAATGCTAAAAATGTTGAAACACCAACAAAAGTCCCAATCTTTTCTCTTACAAATCACACAAAACCCAAAAGAAAAGCTATATTTTTTTTTTTGTTCAATGTAAATGTCAGATCTTGAAAATTTCAATACTTTGGGGCCCCTACAAACTAATCCAAAACATGAATCAAAACCTACATAGCTATACTGTATATAACCCCCAAATGCTCAGTTTTTTTCTTCTATGTAAAAATAAAACAATAATCGAAGCACAATTCTCAAAAATTAAAAATTAAAAAATTCAAGATTTTTTTCAGACAACAAACCTCACGGATCAAAGCGAGACGCTTGGTCTCTTCTTCGACACGACCGAGCTGAGCTTGAACCCTTTCCCTAATCTCCATCTTCTTCTTCTCGATCTCCTCTTCTTTCGCCCTGAAAGCAGACAAAGCCGTCCTCGACATCTCCTCGTCTTCCTTCGACATTTGGCTGCTGAAACTCATGCTTCCCGACAGCTGTGCCCCTAGCTGTCGGCTATGCACCACTGCCGGTGCCGGAGCAGCCACCGTCGGCTGTGACGTCTCTATCGCCTGCATCTCCTTCATCTTTTTACTCTTACAATTAAATAAAGAAACCCCCTTTAGTTCTCTCTCTGTGGTTCTAGGTGCTTCTGTGGTATAGAAAAAAAATAGAGACTGAGAGCTTTTCTTTTTTGAACCCAGAAATAGTGTTGTGATATGAACATATATAGAGATAATTACATAAAAATGATATAAGGGTAACTTTTATAAATTAAATAATATATAACGTATAATAAAAAGAGATAACAGAGAAGAAAGCATTAGGTGAAATTACCCAACTGCCACCAACAACCGATAAAAGATCCACAAAGGAGTTTTTGATTTTTTTTTTTTTTTTTTTTTTGGATTCGATTTTTCTTTACAAAATAAAATAAAATATTTAAAAAGTGAGGAGAATCTGATTTGTAACCGTTGGATGCGAAGCAAAACGGGTGACCTGTATAAACCGGAGTAGACAGCTCTTTATACAACTCAGCTGTCGCGTCTAAAGCGTATATACCGAACCAAACTTATTTATCTTTAATTCTGATTTTCCACTGGTCAATACCAAATTATGCGATTTTGTCTCGTCTAGCTGTGCCTCGTTTATAACCTTTTGGTCAAAGTTTAAAACAATTGTACTATAACGGTGGTCAAACATACCAAAATGGAAATCAAATGGGATTTTTTACAGTTCAAGTTAAATACATTTTGGTCAACTTCAAGTCTTCAAGTAATCATTAATTCTTCTGTTGATTATTTTGCTATACTATATTACTGTTTCGATAAAAAGATATCAATAGAAGAAACGTAAATGCGAAGGCAAAGGGTAGCAGCCAACGGCTTCAACTACGGGCCTTCGAAGCAAGAATCCTTCTTTTAATTTCTTTTATATCCACTCTTTTTCTTTTCCTTAATGGAATTTACTTTTATTTCAATAGAACTATATTCCTCTAAGCTAGCCATCATCTCAAGATATATAATAGTCACACTGTTCTAGTGGTGGGGTTTTCAATCTATTCCGCATTTAGGAGATTTGAAATTCTTTTGTCCCACAAATTAATTTGGAAGTATATTACCTTGCAGATAGTTTAATTTCCAATAATTAACTAATGGATAAACTTTACAAGGTTTTGTTGTTTATATATATAGTTCGAAAGATAGCTTACCTACAAATTGACATAAAACCATATATGTACTATCTCACAAATTGTTTTTAAGTCTTATAATGTTTTCGGTTAATTATTATTTTAATAAAACTAGTAGTTCAGGATCAATGGGTGAGAGGTCGAACAGAGAAATGAAAACTTGAGATGACACTGAATTTTAGATTGGTTTCAGACTTTCATGTAAAAGGAGATCTCATGATTCAAACTTGCAAAGGTGCGTGTACATGGTATAAAAAAAGAGATACATGAGTTAGTTTGGTTTGCTCAGAAACACTGTTTTTTGAGTCATTTCTATGTGTGACTTTGGTCGGGAATAACCCGGTTCGAAGCAAAAAGAACTTAGATGTAAGGTGAGGATGGAGTCGATCGAAACGTATAGAAAGAGGCTGATCCTTTAGTCGACGTGTGCTTCTCTGCCATCAAGGACCCACTAAACCGGTGTCTTTTGCTAGCGCATGCATCAGATTATCATTTGGCACCCATACTTTATCCTTTTAATTATTAAACATTCTTTTATGGATCCCAACTTGTCCTTGTTTAGTAATAAAACAAAACAAAAAACTATACTATAATGTAACATTCTGAATATCCTCAACGATGTAGTACTATTAAGAAATTTTGTGCAAAATTTAATTGGTGGTTTTAATACTCCTAAATGCGATGATTATGAATTTGATTGAGCAAGGATATCGACTTTACACCTAATTGCCAACATCAGCACTAATTAGAATTTAATGGTGTCACGAAATATGATTTGCTGTCTCTTATCGACCTCATACTTTCAATTATTTTTCTTTGAAATCAACGATATGTCATATGTATGTCTCCCTGTCCATGCCAGATGGTTTAATTACGAAATATCCTAGTTAATTGTGATTGATTATTACGTGATCTTCTTACTTTATGACGCAATATATTGATGGAAATGTTAACAATTGTTGAGCCTTAGCTACAACATAAAGCTTATTACCCATCTATGTTATTAATTATCATCATCGTAATAAACGAAGAAAAGCAAACAAAACACTGATAGGTCTCTCATATAGACAAAGAAGAAAGACGAGAAGTATCTTCGTGTTTTGGCTGTTACGCTAGTTCAATTGACATCCCCAAAGATTCTGGTCCCTACGAAACGAGTGTTGTCACTGTATTTGCATATATATTTTCCAAATGCTACATTTTACACGCCTAGATACTAATTATATAATATAAAAAATTTAATGGCAATGAATTGTAAACTTGCGCATTCAGACAATACATAGAGACTCTTTGCCCCACCCGAGATATTTCCATTAAGCATGTGTTTTTGTACTATAGCCAATAGCTTTTTGAAAGAATACAAATTAATTTGGATATTTGATTTCTTTTTTTGGTAACGGATATTTGATTTCGTTTTTGGCAACGGATATTTGATTTCACACAATAAAAAGGCTGAATCAGATTTTATTGTGTTTGAATAGAATGGGTGACAAAATTATAGAAAATGTTGAATGCCGAGAGAAACAAGATGTCAGAAGCTGTGGTCTAAGCAAAGATAATCCAACATCTACATAAGCACTGAACAATAAGTTGATAGTTTCTGGTTGCTTTTCACAAGTTAGTGCAGTCTTTCAGCCTTTTTTGAAGTTGTAAATACATAAATTCGGTTTCTGTAGAACTCGAATTTACAAACATCTTAAAAGGTAATGGACGCTACAACGATCCAACTAGAGATCTTAACGAAACTTTCTGTAATTGTATTTAGACAAAAAAAAACTTTCTGTAATTGTATTTGTTAAAACACGAATATATATATATATATATATATATATATATATATGTATGGGGATAATATATAAATAGTCAAAGGAGTAGTCAGGCTAGATGCTGTCTGAAACTTTTCTGGTTTTGTAAAGAATCTAGACACTGTCTGACTCGTAATTAGGAAAATCTTGAGGCAAATTATTATTATTATTTATCATATATGAATAAAAACAATATATACACACAGAAACACACTTTTTCTGCTGAACAACTAGATTGTGTGTCAAACAACCAAATTTTAACTGAAGTTGTATGCACACATGACACAACAGCGAAATTGTCCAATTCTCACGTAACATAATAACAAAATCTTATACTATAATGAATTCCTAATTTTGTCAAGTTAGGTATCAACTTGGATTTTGTTTGTTCTTATTGTTACTTTTTTGTTGATTTGCAATTTTATATCTTCAATAAAAAGATTGAAGTTGGTTGAACTGAAAGTAAGTGATTATGAATATGATTAATTATTTGTTTGAATAATTAATTAACTGCTTCTGCATGATCTCGCTAAACATTTTAACAGTGAATTAAGTTTCTTATTGATGGCATACTCGATATATCTATCTCTTCTAAAGTGTTTAGATTAGGACATGAAAACAAGGATGAATATATCATAAGAAAATTCTATAGATGTTATTTACCTCCAGTTGGTCTTGTACACGTTGTGGTAAACAAGACTTAGGGTACGAGTTGTAAGATTACTTGTAAGAAGGTTGGGGATTAATCTTTTATGTTCTATATCCCTCATCAATCTAGTTTCAGCTTAAAGACTCTTTAGATCTGAGACTTATTCTATCATGAAATGTGTTTCATGCAAATTTTACCAAACTTTAAAGCATCATAACCTTACTTTGTAATCCATTATGTTTTTAATTGAAAGTCTTAAGTTAAAAAAAGTTCTTTTTTTGCTAAATGGTAAATATCATTATGAAAATGAATGTTTAGGTTTACAAGATGTTTAAAACAAACTGTATGACCTTTAAACTTGATTACACGGCAAAAAAGTCTAAAAAACATGTAATCAAACACAATCGACACTGAAGCCGTTCTGCTTGGAAGCGAACAGGACAACAAGGAACGATATAATCTTGATAAGTCAGGTGGGAGATCAAACCGATATAGGCAAGGATGGAGAGACCCAGAAGACAAGAGATCGAGAGCACGACACGAACAGGAAGCTGTTTCATCCGGCTGCCTGAATAATTACCTTCCTTATAGAAACAGAGACAAGCCCGCTCAAGGACCCACCTCAAAATCCGAGCTGGGCAAGAACCGAAACCAAATTCCAGCAAAGTTAGGACAACACTAACCACGGGTGCTTAATAGCGCTCAACTAACCTAACCGCACTCGTCCTCTAAGCCGGTTAAGAGAAAGGAGCAGCATCACCACCTCCCGGGTCTTACTACCTCCTCCAGTCGCAAAGTACAGCCCAAAACTACAAGAAAACTAAGAATCTCCACTGCCATACTCGATTAAACCTGCACATCGAACCATGACTCACAAGCAACGCCTAATCAATCAACCAAGGAGGGAAGAGGAGCTAACTAAAGCATCACTCACTAGCAAAGAACGCCTAATCTTGACTCTATGGAAACAAATTCACATCAGAGTCTGAGGTCCCGAGACCTCTAGCTCAGGCGGAGCACACCCGGGTAACCTTGGAGCGATATGGCCAAAAGCGACGTTTGGTAACCAAGCCGGCAGGGTAACCTAGATGTCGGAAGAGGAGACATGCTCGCCGGCGGAGGAGAGATTCAGAGAGCCGGCCCAGTCGCTAAAGGAGCCAAGACTTAAATCAAACTCACCTTGCACACGAACTGTAAACGAATCTGCAGAAACGTGTACGACGACCAGCAACGAAACCTTTCACCAACGGAACCCACACCGGAGAGGTAGTTTGGATATGACGGGGTCGGCAATGGCCCTCTCACAGCGCCGAGAGGCACCGGAGAGGCTAGCGGAGCTAAATTGGCGGAGTCGCGAGCCTTAGGGTTAGAGAGGAAAATTGGGGGCGCGTAGTGTTAACGCGCCAATTTGTATGTTTTTTTAAAAAAAGTTCTTACGATCCATTCCGCAAACATGCAAAAGTTTATCAACAAGATTACTGTAAGCTTTAATTTAAATTTGATTAATACTTTCATCACTGAGTGATCTCAAGAAACAAACAAAAATGAACCGAATATGGTAATACGCTTAGATCTTGGACAAATTTTCATAATGATAAAAAAATTTCGGTTCACGTGAACCAACCGAAGTAAAACAACAGCTGTCATTAAAATACTGAAAATGAAGTTAGCATGTGTGTTGCACATTCCTGACAACTCCTTTTCTTATCTGTCTTTTTCCTTTAATTGGGTCCATTTCTTCCTTCCAGACTACTACTGGATCCGAGGGTAAGGAACGAAAGGAAACATAAACTTGATTATAAAAGATAATCAACAATTTTTTTTGCTAAAGCAGTAGATTGGTTTTTTTATAACAAAGAAGTTTAGGACCTTATGACTTGCATAGTTTCTCTAAAATTGAAAATTAAAATAGTATACATTGTAAATGAAGCAAATGTTTACATGGGGTGTGCACAAGGGCATATCACCCACCCTTCTTCACGTGGGCTTCACTGAATTGCGAGGATAAAAGCAGAAATAAATACTAATCATTGGGCTTTTGAATGTTCATAGGCCCATTATGTTGTTTTCTCCCTTACCTGTGAGCGGTCACTAGACTCACTACTGTGACCATTTTTCTTTAAACGTTTCTTACAACTGAACGGTAGGCTCTTATTAGTTCTTTCTGGGAATTCAAGTATACCTTGATTACAATGGATTAAACAAAAGAAACTCAGCTAGAAACATTATCAGTATCACGGATGATCTTCTTAGAAGGAAGAACTATCGCAGCCACTGGTTTTTCCGGGTATCCACCACCTTCATCGATGATCAATCTCAGGCCATCCATGTGAAGTTTCCCATGGTGACCACTTACTACAACAGTATCTTTATCATCCAGCTCCTGAAAAAACAAAAAGCATAAAAAACAGATTGAAAAAACTCGAGCAAAGCTCTTTAACACCAAAAATTTGGTTTCTTTTAAATGTTTATTTATTTACTTACTTGTGGGATGTCCCAAACGCTTTTCCGACCGCTTAGATAAGGTACTTTGGAAATGCTCGTGTCTTTAGCTCTCAAAAGCTTTAGTTGTTCTTCTACGCTGTTCCCTTTCTCCAAACCAGCATGTACAGCAATCAACTTACAATGCTTTACCCCTTCCTCGGTCTCTAGACAAACATCATCCTGCAATAGAAATCAACAAAATACGAACACATGACTGCTATTACTACACATTTTCCCTCCAATAATAGCTTAGCATGGCTGTAAATCTCTAATGAGTTGCAAAAGATTTGATCACTAAGTCCAAAGTTCTACTTTTTATTATAGCTTTATTACCACTACACTAATATCTATTCATACACACAATCCACAAGATAAAGTGGTAGGATAAAGATCCCTTATACCTCTTCATGGACCCATACCATATTGGTTAAGAACTTTTTGTGACTCTCTGGTACTGCCTTCATCAAATCTATAAAGTAAAAACAAAACAAATAAGTTTCAAAATCCAAACAAATAGTTTATAAACCACAACCATGGAGAAGAACCTAAAACACATTGATTTGAGAATCATCATTACCAGAAGATCCATGAGGAACACCATAAGATTCAAAAGTGGACCCAGCATCATAAATCGATCCTTTATAAGGCATCCCTTTAACGGAATTAAACAGAGCCTTAATCTTCCCACCCCACCTCCTCCCTTGGAGATGCATATCCTCAAAGCCTTCGCCTTTATACCACCCTTCTCTCTCCTCGCTATCCTCGTACTCCCTCCACGTCTCCTTCAGCTCGGATCCGTCCCGAGGCCGCGGCAACAGACCCAGAAACGCGGCGAAGGCGAAGTCGTGGTTCCCGGCGAGAAATACGTGGGTTTGGCCGGGGTGTTTCTCCGGGAGAGCGATCAGAAAGTCGATGACTTTACGGGTCTCCGGTCCACGATCGCAGTAGTCGCCGAGGAAGATGACGAGGGCTGAGGTGAACTCTGATGGGTCGAGGGAGGATTGGAGGTTGAGCCAGAGGTTGGTGAGCTTCGAGATGTATCCGTGGATGTCTCCGACGCATATCACCGTCCGTGGTTTCTGCGCCATTTGCTCTCTCTTTGTTAAAATGATTAATGCACTTCTTTGTTTGCACGTTAGTTTAATCATAAACGTTTACTCAAAAAAAAACTTTTTATCATTCTAAAATACAATAGAACCTCGGTAAATTAATATCTGATAAATTACTAATCTCTATAAATTAATAAATTTCGTCGGCTTTAACTTGGACCGGCGTAAATTATAATACAAATCAATAAAATAATAAGATAATAATATTTTTAAAACTCCTATATAAATATATAGTCTCATTAAAATCATAAAGTAATAATCTATCAATATATGTTTTTATATAAGTACAAACTAACATTATATTGTTAGTTTTATATCAAAAATTACATAAGAATTCTATAAAATATATAATTATATACCAAATAAGATAATAAAACAATATGAAAATCAAATTTCTAAAATTTAAATAATGTATACATGGTAAAATCAAATATTTTCTTATTTTATAAGTAAAAATAGAAAAAAAAAATAAGAAAAAAAATTTATAAATTAATATCTCTATAAATTAATAAAATTTTAAAGTCTCTGTGTTAGTAATTATAGAGGTTCAATCTTATTATTACAACTCAACATCACATGTTCCGAAGTTTCCAGTTTACCATTGTTGGATGATGGAAGTCCCTTCCAAGTACGTACTAGATGGAAAGACTTTTAATTAAAGATAGAAAGATGGAATATTCGATGAGACAAAAGTACGATGAGATAATTTGAAACAACATTTGAAGTTGGAGCAGCTGTTGAAAATTAACGTTGGTTGGAGAAGATATCGGTGTCGCGGATGATCTTCTTAGAAGGAAGGATGATTGCAGCCAGATGATTATAATCGTATCCACCGCTTTCATCGATGATCAGTCTCAAGCCATCGATGTGTAGTTTCCCGTGGTGACCGCTGACTACGATAGTCTGTTGTTTATCAACAAGTTCCTGAAAAAAAAAAAAAAAAAAAACAAAGGCATTAAAACGATTTCGAAACTCAACAGGGTCTATTTAAGATTAAGAAATAAAATTTGCTTAGTTCTTTAGATTGGGTTTATTTAACCTGTGGCATGTTCCAAACGTCTTTCCGTCCACTTAGAGGTTGTACCCTCGAGAAGCTCGTGTCTTTAGCTCTCAGAAGCTCTAGCTGTTCGTTAACACTCTTCCATTTATCTAACCCAGCATGTACCGCAATCAACTTGCATTGCTTGAGCCCTTCCTCTGTTTCTATACAAACATCTTCCTGCAAGAGAGTCAATGACATGGACCACATGAAAGCAATTTTTACAACACATTTGTCCTCTCGAATTAGAGAAGACTAAATGTTCTCTAGAGATTGATCAATAAGTCAATTTACCTCTTCGTGAACCCAAACCATATTGGTCAAGAACTTCTTGTGACTCTCTGGTACTGCCTCCATCAAATCTATATATATATATATATATATATAACAATTTATAATTTATAACAAAACATGAACCAACTTGAAAACTTGATATTAGTTCATAGATACAGAATGTTACCAGAAGATCCATGAGGGACGCCATACGATTGAAAAGTCGACCCAGCATCGTAAATAGATCCGATATACTCAACCCCAACGGCGTACGTAACGAATCGATCCCTAGTTTTGCCAGCCCATCTTCTACTCTGGACATGCATATCCTCGAAGCCTTGGCCTTTATACCATCCTTCTCTCTCCTCGCTCTTCTCGAACTCACTCCACGTATCCTTCAGCTCAGATCCATCCGAAGGACGTGGCAACAAACCTAGAAACCCCGCGAAGGCGAAGTCGTGGTTCCCGGCGAGAAAGACGTGTGTCTGGTCGGGGTGTTTCTCCGGCAGAGCGATCAAGAAGTCAATGACTTGTCGGGTATGCGGTCCACGATCGCAGTAGTCGCCTAGGAAGATGACAAGAGCTGTGGTGAACTCTGATGGGTCGAGGGCGGTTTGTAGATTAAGCCAGAGTTTTTCGAGTTTCGAAATGTGTCCATGGATGTCTCCTATGCAGATCACTGTTCGTGGTTTGAAAGAAGCCATTACCCGTGTTTCGTACGATAATGCAGAGTTATGAGCCAATTTAATCCATCACCGGTTGACTATTTAAATTATTTCAATAGTTAAAACCAAGCGTCAAGGAAGCTTCGGAATAGTATTTCAATAGTTAAAACCAAATACGCATTCGGATTCGTGATGTGAGTGTGTGAACGCTGACGAAATAAAAAGTATTGATAGTGTGAACATGGATTCTCTAATTTAGGAATAGTATTACTGTTGTATTTTTCAAAGGGTAAAAGTACAGAGAGAGAGTAAACAGCTTCACGTTGTGAGAACCAAAATTGTGTAGTAAGTCAACCTAAATGTGTATATTCAGTTCCATCTGTTGTTTAAGATATAACACCATAACCGGCTCCCAACAAGAGTAAGGCTTGGCTTTTTGGAGGAGGAATATCTCAACGAATATGTTCTCTTGTCCTGGGGTTATAGTTCATACATGTAGTAGTAGTATTCACTTGTTTAAAGGTTATTTATAATATTTAATTATAGAATTATAATTCATTTTTATAAACATTATAAATGTGAACAATAAATATACGACAGTTTGTATTATCATATTCCGTATATCGTCGTGCTTATTTTTTTATTTGTGACCAATGGAACAGTCTAAATGCTAACAACATACATGCTTTTTTTATTTGACTTCAACTTTTAGAAGACTTAATAATTAAACAATTTACTAGTACCTCCATTCCACAAAGATTAAAGTTTTGAAAAAAAAATCTTAAAAAATCATATTTTTTCTTATTACTTAATAACAGTGAACTTTTTAAAAAGTTTATTGAATTTCTATTAGTTTACATTTATTTAAAGTTGATAATAACAAAATAATATATTTATAATGTATTTTAAAAATATATATAAAATATTATCTTTGTAGAATGGAGAGATTATCAAACCGTCTTGTGTAACATTCTAACAATTTAACAAATATATAACAGAATTAGCACTTAGTCAAGCGGTTATACATTAGTTCTGGGATATTATTGATGGCCTAGTGGTTTCAATGAAATTCTTACACACGACTGTTAGAAATCGTGAATTCGACTTTTTATTAGCGGGGTGGTACTGAAACTTTTCTAGAAAATCATATCGCAGATGGTCCACAAGTTTCTACGGCAACAGCACTAATAAGATTTTTCAGGATGCGGAGCTTTTTAGAATGGAGTCAGTCACTATAAAATGTTTACCCATAATAATTTTACCAACATTGAGTTGGTATAGTGATAAAAAACTACGGCTGTAACTTCTACCAGCCAGATTGAACTCACGGTGGAAGAAACTATTTATAATGCTTGGTTCTCGGCAAAAAGTTGAAACTACTTTTTTTTACCAAAAAAATTAACAAATATAAACCAAATGAACACTCCATCTGTTTAAAAAGAATCACGTTTTTAAAATTATCTAAAACACATTTAAAAGGATACATATTTTATTCTATTGTATTATTTAATGGTAAATTGTAATTTTCAAAAACTTAATTCTGTTATTAAAATTCTATTGGTTGAAAGTTACAGAAATAATTTGTTATAAAAAATAATGCATTGGTAATATCAAAATTTTATATGTTTTCTTAATACATGTAAAAATTATAAAATATAAATCTTCTTAAAAATAGAGAATATATAGCATTATGCTTGTAATAAAGGAAATATAAAAAATAGATAATGAATAAGTCAAAATATTAGAAGAAAATCTATAATATAATGGGACAGTGTCTTCACTCCTGAGGCGACACGTCAGCAGTTTTGGTGGGTCCCACATTATTTTTTCTCAACGAAATGGGCTTTTCATCTGGTTTTTGTAAATCGTGTATGGGCTGCGTCACGTATAGGCTGTGTTTTACTGAGTGCCGTGTGTAGAGATGGGCTTTGAGGGTCGAATTGAAGGAGTCATAATATTTTTTCCTGTATGTTTTCTATTTGAATCCCATGTGGTGAGACGTCGTCGTTTGAAGTAAATCTAGGGTTTTCTGCATCACTTTAGACAAATAAAGAAAATTCATCTTTCTCCTTTGTCGTTTCAATAAACGCTTTCTCTGTTTGTAATCTTCTTCTCCAAAGGAAGCTATACAGTTTCACTTCTACGAAACCTTTTCGATTTACCAAATCAATTACTCCCCTTCAGCCTCTACAGATACCCATATTTACTCAAACCATCATAATGATTCCCATTCATAACACCACCCAATAATCTCATCATATAGGAGAAATTATTACAAATAAAAAACTTATCGATTTCTCTCAAAAGCGTAACTTATACAATCTCATTGATTATGTCTCTCTTTGCTTCTCTGTTAGATCAAAACAACGACCGCCAGTCAACATTCGACTCTTTCTTACTCGGTTGATATCCTCAGTTTATTGTTGGTTGCCTTCTCCACCTCTGGGATTCCACAACATCAACCAAAAGGATGATTTCATGGTTATCACACTCTTCTTACTCGGTGAAAAGGTAAACCCATATTCAATCAATAACCTTTATCTATTAAAATTGTTTTGATTCGATTATACGAATCCTCATTTTTTCATGTTTTCTGCTTCTACTTTCAGAATGCACTCATCCATGGCTTCGTCCCAGCTTCTCGTGCCAATCACTTCCGTGCATTTTTAAGAACAGGTGCCATAGTAAGATTGGGTCGTTTTCAGGTCGCAAGGTGCACTAACATGTACAAGATTACGAACCATCCATTCGTCATACGTATTATCCCAGGTACAACTATTGATGAATTACAGAAGGCTCCTTCTGTAATCAACCTCCACAAGTTCAAGGTCCGGAAGTTGGACCACCTACTTGCACTTGCTAACACAGATTTAGAATATACACCTCTGCAGTTCATTTACATCATATTTAAGTTCAGGGTTTATTTTTAAATATTCTGATGCTGTTGGACAAATATGATATTTGCATGGGTTAGATAACTCACCAACCCTGCAGTCAGGTCCCTTATTCTGATCCGTCTCCTAATTGATCGGTAAAGAAACAACAGAAAACAAATATTTCCCAGCCATGCATTTCAGCCCACCTTATAAGATTTTTTAATCGCAGTGGTGTGGCGGCCTTCTTGAATTTGACGGGAACGCTGCATCTATGTTTAGGTCTATCTTGAACTCCCAGGTAACAGACACTCTGTAATGCTGGTCACCACAACCAAACCACAGCTGCTTGGAGGTCAAGTCATCTCTCTTTGCAGTCTTAAAAATATATAAATTGTTCATAATTTGAGCCTCCCGCATGAGTTCATGTTCTTTAAATTACACTAATATAATCAAATTGTTCACATTGGCCTGATTTCAGGCTACGTTCGTCGAGGCTCGACGGCAGCCACCAACTATTACTTCGATGCAAACATTACCCCATTGAAGAATTCATAAAAAGGTAACAACACAAACGCTTTTAACATCCGATCACATGATTTAATTAACGAGAAAATTCAAACAACCTGCCTCATTGCAGTTTGGGAGTTGCAAAAGATTAACATTTTACATGTATTCAGACAAGCGAGCCCATTCAAAACACAAATCTAGGAGATGACATTGAAGCTGGACGCCTCCCACCTCATTCTAATGATTAAACTAATGAGGAGTATGCAAAAATAAAGACAACATTTCCATTAGTTGTTTCATAACAAAGCTTTATTATTGATATGCTATATTTAGTTAATGGGTTTTGTTTTAAAGTTTTAAAAAATCTTTCTACGAGAACAGGAAAATATATATGATTCCAAACATATCTCCACCTGAATTTCATATACAGAGATAAATTAAAAGTGTATTAAAAAATTATCAAACAAACACCAACAAATTACAGAAAAAGAGCATCACACAATATCACTGAAAATAACATCCAATCCTTCAAATATCAACAGTTATTATCATCATCAACTCCAACATTCTCACAACTCAAAACTATATCTCTCTGGAAGGAAAAGTAAATTAATCAATTGTAAATTTCACTGTTTAAACCTTCTCCAAAACAGAGTAAGATACCAACTCTCACATATACAGCTACCCATGAACTTAATTTAGCTATAACTCCCTTTAAACAAAAGACAATCGCACACTAGCACCCCCAAGCAATACCAGGGATTCTCCGAGCTTCACAAGGCAGCAACTTCTACATCTGTTCACTCCTCTTTCCTATGAATTCAGATTACAGGCCCAGCGACAACAGCCCAATACTAAACTTTCCTTAGGTCAAAAACTTTAATTCATTTCAAGCCAAATCAGGTCCAAGTCTACAAATCCTCACACTTAACTTTTTTTTTTTTTTGCTAAAATCCTCACACTAACTTTCAAATGATTTCTACATTTCTTTGATTTTTACATGTGTCTCTACATTCGCAAAAGGTTTGATTATATATATTCTTTGATCATATACAAAATAAGAAAAAAAAACACCGAACTTCGACTACTCACCTGCTAAAAGATTAGTCATAATCAAAGAATAATATACATTTTTACCACAGCTCTTTACCTCAACAAATACGTATAATATAACAGATATTCACATGCAAACCAACACTAGAAAAGACACCATTTTCACTTCCATCATTACCTAACGCAACACTTCCATCAATGATTACGTACATCTCACTCTTTAGTCTTTATTGCACGACGCAATTACCTTCGTTACTGAATAAGATGCTATTTTACGGACCCTTCACCAAACGCTGCTTGCTTATTAATTTGCATATTCCAAATTATATTGGTATTTGTAAACATCTAATATGATTTTTCCATTTTCGGTATTGTTTTCCGTTTTAACAATATTCGGTAGTGTTTTACGTTTTGAAGTATTATTGATCACTTCAATTATTGATACCCAAATCATTCACATATTTCTTTCTTAATCAAACTTGTGAGGTGGCGTAAATAGATATTATATTAGTTAGTATAAATAAATGGTAGTTAGAATAAAAAGCAATAGCCATCCATGTAAATTCTAATGTGTCCTTTCTTTCTCTTCACGTAACCTCACATCTATCTCTATATAAACGCATAGCAACACAAATCAATCATACACAAAAGAGAGAAAAATGTGGAAAGTGAGCTGGCTTCTTAACTTTCTAATTACCGACGCCAACGAGCAAGAAAGCATGGAGAACTTTAACAAAAACGGTGTCATAGAAGCCCCAGAAAGTGGGTTTAAGATGCCGTTGCATTACCCAAAGTACACAAAGGATGATTACGAGAAGATGGAAGAGTGGAGACTGGATCTGCTTCTCTCAGACTACGGACTTCTTGTCTTCCATGACACTACTCTCCACGAGAAACGAGCTATTGCGATCGAAACTTTTCTATGGCCTCATGCCTACTAAAGGGTCGGAGAATGTTGAGATGCGAACGGTGGGAAAGAGTTGAACTACAAACCGAGGTATCCATCTACAGAAAATATCACTAGAAGACTTTGCGGTATCTTAAGTGATACTATTGTCTCATATTCTATAGTTTTCATCATATATCTATTTATGTTTAATACAGTGTATAAGTTGATTTTGTATGAATCTTCAACTCAATAAAGTATTTGGTGTTTGTGTAATACTAAGAAGAGGATAAGCTTTATGTCTTCTCTACTTAGTCCGGTTTGGTGTAAATACTGGCATCTTATGAGTCCAATCTTAGCGTAAGAATGGACTTGTGTAAGGATGTGGCACAGTAAAAAACCTGACTAAGCCAAAATAATCTCGAAAAGACTCATATGTTACATTTTTATCGGTCCAATCATTGTATTAAATAGGATTGTGTGGCGATGTAGCTCAGTAAGCAAGAACGAGGTTATGTTACATGACTGATCAATACACGTATAATTAATGTCACTTTCTAACTAACTTTATTATGAACAGAAGTCTCATGTTATCAGTTCAAGACAGCTTGCAAGATAAAAGAAGATGCCACATCTTATAAACATTGTTTTTATACATGAATTTTGACGGTCCTTTCTGGACCAAGCTGCTTCTAGTGAGACTTGAACCAGCGAGCTTCTCTGTAATACAAAAACACAAGCGGTGACGAATGTTACAACAAAAGTGAGTGAAGAACTGAAACACCAATAAGAAGAACATTAAGTCTCACTCTTAAATCAAAACGGCTTTGAGTTTTTTGCCTAAAACCGAGTAAACGGATCTCCATCCTTCTTCGGTGGGATGAAAGACATCCCAAAAGAAGGAAGTCTTTGGATCTTTGCAAATTGTATACTTCTTCTTGCCCCTCTCGTCCACGTTTGAGCACGAGTCATTGCTTGTAATCCCCACACAACAAGGTTCCAATGGGTTCACAAACCTCGTAACTCCTAATTCAAAAAAACTTGTAAGATCGATATAGGATTAAAAAAAAACATTTATCAACTTTTTCTTTTTGAATTTACCAGGCTCGGCTCTTTTATTCTTGATGACAGTCAAGAAGGCATTATAGAGATCAAGAATGACGAAAGTGGAAGGCTTGGTTTCATTGTTGAGCTTGGCCACGGCTCGACGCAACAAAGTGTTGTGAAGACGCACTAATGCGTTATCTGATGCGTTGCAATGTTTGAATGATGTAGAGGTGGTTTTGCTAGGGAGACATCCGAGTGGCTGCAATGAAGAAATTGCTATCTTCTTCACTCCCAACTTGTAGATGCGTCTCAAGTTTAGCTCAATTTGATCAACAACTTGCTTGATGAATCCCGGGAACTCCTGTTAAGATCATGTTTATATGTTACATACTTACATTATATGTTGCTTGCGGTTACCTTCAAACATTTTTTTTGAACAACCATGTTTTCATGTTTCTAACATGTTTCGACTGTGCCAATGACCGGCCTTGTTTAAAACATTACCCACTCAAGTGGGGCGGACATTATCTTTGGATTTCGCTTTAGATTTCTAATATAATTCAAATTTTATGTTCAAAATTTTCAAATATAGATATCTTCTGTTAGTTTTGAGTAGCTAGTAAATAGAATTATGATGTTTTTCTTACGGTCATGGGGCGTTTTTGGAGAATGAAAGAGCCGTAGTCGTTGCCGGCGTTGCTGACAAAGGCAAGGGAGGAGTGGACGTGGGAGGGAGAGTAGATGGTGCCGGAAGCGAGGACTTTTTGGAAATAATCAATCTGAGTTGTCATGTTCGGTAATGGATTATTGAATGTCTTGAACACTCCTGTCCCTCCGTACGCGTAATTCATTCCGTATAACAGCCGTTCCTTTCCCGCGTATTTCTTCAACGTATATGGAATCGGTGACTTTATCCCCAAGTATCTTGCTGCGCCCAAAAGATTGGTGTAAAAAATTGAGTAAAAAAATCTTAATATCACTCATAAAATTTCCACCTCAGAATTTTGATAGCTGGTTTGGTTAATAACAGTCACTCGTAATTTTCCTTTTCCGGTAATTAGGTAGTTAATCTAATTAACCTAACAAAACAATATATCCACGTGCACTATCCATTGTGACAAAAAAAAAAGATAAAAGAGAAAGAGAACCGAGAAAATCGGTGGCGATGCGGCCGTCAGAGAAACGACCGGAGGGTTTTCCAGGAAAACTGACGCCGTAAGGCATTTTCCAGGAATCGGCAAGAGACTTCCTTATGTTTCCCGTATCTGCATAGGAATCTCCGAACACGAACAGCCTATTCGGTCTCAAACGCTTCATGTTGGTATGGTGAACATGGTCCGATTCAACACCTTCAAAGTATTTTTTTTTTAAATATAGTAATGGATATCAGGGAATCGAATTATGTGATCAAAGAACTTTACATATAAATGAATAATTGCGTACCTATTAAACAAGATGAGAATGAGACGAGAAAGAGAGAGATGCATAGTTTTAGAGACTCCATTGCTTTCTTTCTTTCTTTTTGTGTGTGTGTGTGTGTGTGAATTATAGTATCAGATTCAGACCAAAAAGCTAGCTTCTTTGTTTGTTTGTGTGTCTTTCGTAGTGTCAAAGGAGAAAACGTGGAGAGAAAAGAGGAGGAAGAAGTACATATGTGGCGGGGATAAGTTGAAGGAGGAGAGACCTTTGGAAAATTAATAGTTTCATTACCTTCTTTTCAATGTCTTTTAGGCTTTATATAGTGATGACAATTACCAAAAGGAGATAAAATAAAACGTTGATGAAGGAAAAAGTTGGTCAACTTAAGGATATATTATACTATATACCACTGGTTAAGCTTGAACGAGTTAAAATGTTATTCAACTTGTAAATATATTTAAATGTTCAAAAAAAATAAAATTTGTAAATATTTTATGTTTAAAACAATGGTATATGTGAATAATATCTGAATTTAGTTAATGAAGACGAGAGAGTAAGGTATTTTTTTTTCATATAGGGTGTTGGATTTTTATTTTAAAAAAAATTACTTGTATAATTCTTTAAAACATAGATAATTATTGTAAACTTTAGTTAGATAACCCTTGTGATATATGCTAATTTTGAAATTGATCCCCTTAAAAGTTTTTTCCTACCTCCGCCACCGCACATATGTGGCTTTTCTTAGCCAAGGGTACTAGGTAAACACTTTCGAATGGACCGTTCGTCGATAATAGTTTAAGAGGTATGTAGATTATACATAGGGGGGGGGGATACAAGTTTGATAAAAGTCAAAGAGTTGGTGATCGTTTCGAAGATTATACACATGCGTTTTCTTAACAATACATGTCATATATATATATATATATATATATATATATGTATATGTCAACTCAACTATATGGATTGTGTTTTATTATTACAAAAACTTTGCTAGCTTACATGAAGGCACACCAAAACAAATTTTAGTGAAGTCGTTGACATATTTCACATGGAAGGCTTCTCTTGAGTCATGGTCTTGCCCTTGCATCCATAAATTATTAGTGATGAAAAAAAATCGACCTCTATATTTTTCATGTTAAGTGCCATATATTTGTATTTTGTGCAATTGTAAAATGTCAACATTTTCTTGTTTTGCCATTTAGTTTAATAATTTATCACAGTCATTATCTGTTTACATGTAGGTTAAAAATGACTTCTTAATTTACTATATAAAGCTTTGTAATAATAAAAAATGTTTGAGATCATAATACGAAATGGACCGCACGTCTGAAGGTAGTGCCATTCCACACATATAACATTCCCTCCTTCTAAACCAAAATGTCTCAATTTATATTATAGTATCCGACTATTATATATACCTAGTCTTTCTTACATCAAATAAGCAGAGTCTCAAAAACATCCAGCCCAAAAGAGAATCGAGAGAGGTTGCCATGGCGCAGAAGATCACGACACTGGTTCTTCTCATAGAGATACTGTTTCTGTTAAATTATGTGAGTCAAATATCCACGACTGCAGCAGAAAACGACGGAGGTGTGATTCACGTCACCGGGAAAGTGATGTGTCAAGATTGCACTCTTAACTACGACAAATGGATCAACGGCTCCGACCCCATCAAAGGTATGTGTTATTCGGATTGTGTGAATCGATATATATTTCTAACCAATTCACCGTATTTTACCGCTTCTAAAAATTGTTTGTGCACGAAAAAAGAAAATATCATTGTTTCTTACCGTTATTTTTAAGTTTTTAACTGCTACTAAACTCTTACCACATTGCCTCTCTAATCGGATCCGATGACTTTGATTAACCGGTTAACTCATATCCCGGTCTGAAGATTCTCAAAATCGGATTAGTTCACAAAAATTGTTGCATTTTGTATCTTCCAGGGGCTGTGGTATCAATCACTTGTATAGACGAGAGGGAAAGAGTGAGATACTATGGCAGCGACAAGACCGATGAGAGAGGCCAGTTCGATCTTATCGTCGAAAAAGTCCTCTACGGCGGAAAGAATCTCAAGCCTCATCTTTGTAAAGTCCGGCTAGTGTCTCCAGCTGACCAGTCATGTGGTATTCCGACCGATTTTGGTAATGGTCAAACCGGAGAGAAGCTAGTTCAACCGTTCATGGTTTTCAAGGATCTGGTAAAGTTTGTAGTTGGACCTTTTTATTATACAACCCCCATGTGCGACACCCCTAAATATGAAAACAACTACTAGACTTGGATGAGTTTAACATTTGGTTAAGCTCATTTAAATTTAGTGGTCCTTTACTATATATGTTCCTCATTATGTGTAATGCCACATGTTTTTGCTTCCTTAATTTTGTCGATTCTTGTAAATGTAAAATTATAATACTCTTTTTACAGATTATATTTTTCAATTGCGATATATTTTCCTTGTTATATAATCATCTTTCAGTTAAGTGACAGACTTTTAATGTACTCCATTTGTTTCTAAATAGATGATGTTTAGGGAAGTTTTTGATGTTTCAAAATAGATGATGTTTTCATATTTCAGTGTAAGTTTTAGTTTTATCAGAAAATATGTAATCAATAATATTTTATCTATTTTGTAATTGGTTAAATAGGTTTAAATTTATATTAATCATATTTTTAGATAAAAAGATAAGTTTCTTAATAGTTTTGCACTACTTTATAACTTCAAGTATTTTGGAAGAGGAAGTATATTTTTATCAATTTAAATTTAGAAGTACTAAAAGTGATAAATTGTATATAACATATTCCGATTATTGGATGAAACTAAAATTTTCAACAATATATTTTTAAAATTAATATGAGTTATATAACTCGATAGATTTTTAAACCAAGTAACATAAAAATGGCAAATGCTAAAAGAAGTTAGAAACGTGGTTACCAGTTAATTAAAAAAAAGACTTTCCGAATTTCGTGTTTTAGATCTATAATCTCAAAATCTCTCTTGAACAAAAAAATATTTATCCAACAAAATTTTAGATCTATAATCTCTCTTGAACAAAAAAAAAAGATCTATAGTCTCTCATATGTTTGAGGAGCTTTAGAATTTTCGTTTAAAAAAATATATTCTATACCAAAAAAAATGTTTGGCAACAAATTTTCACCAACTATTATCTAAACATATTAGGAACTATATGACAAAGGTCTATATCTCAAATCCTAATATTCTTTTATTCCTCGCACAAAGAACATATGGGACTGGATACAATACAAACATGACCAAGATAAACAAAATATATCAAAGGGATAAAGGATGATGTTGACAAAAAAAGCATGAAAAAGAAAGAGAGAGTATTACAAAGTATACTCATAATCTGCTGATTCCGAGGGGATCCGAAGCTTGCCAAAGGTTAGAAGTTGCCCAATTTCTAGAGGGAGATAAAGAAAACTATCTGTCTGAATCACCTTCCTCTTCATCGTCAGCCTTCTGCAATCTTCGATGATCCATATCTTAAAACAATTTCCTTACAAGAACACAAAATCACTTAATAGCCTCCATCCTCTCTTTTTTGTATTTAAGCCATCCCATAAAGATATAAATTAAACCTCTAGATTCAGAGGTTTTTCTCTTCTTTCATCTTAGGGGATGGCCATTCACCTTTGATTAGTGGTGTTGTGCCAAAGTAAGTGAAGGTTTCAACGGTGGAGGCTTTCCAGGGATTTTATAGTGTTTTCTTTTTGCTTCTCTATGGTCATGAAGACATTTAAAAATACACCAAAAACCCAACTTACAAAAACTATAGTGTTCTTTCCACTTTTTCTCATTTATTTTTTATTTTAAAATGTTAAAACAACTTTTTGTAACAATGAACCAATGTATATCATGTTTTGTTAATGTTATTTATAGAGGATATTCCATTTGTACAATAAACCGATGCAAGATGATATGTTTTATCATATACACATATTCATTTTGTATTTGTAAAATATTGCATAAGAATTACACAATACATAATAATATGAAAAATTCTACAATGTGTAAGTTTAAATTAAAGACTCCTGGTTTTGGCTGTGGAAGGATCGAAGGAATTCTTTCAAGGATTTTACAACTAAATTTTCAGAAGGGCAAAAAGCGAAATATATTAATGGTGTAAAGGGGTATAAATATATGGTGTAAAGAGAGTGTGAAAGCGATTAAAAATCATATACAGATATGAGTGGAAGCAGATAATGATTGAATCGGAGGGAGTCTTACGTGAATATGCTTGAAATTTAGGATAATCTCATGGAATATGCCATAACCAAGTTTCAAAAAAAAAAAAAAATGCCATAACCCAATTGCCTTTTTCACAAATACACACTCATGACTCATATGATGACATTCGCAAATCAGGTTGTTTCGTGTATTAAATACTTAATCATGTATGTAACCTTATCTGTCAGGAATGTACATTTTTTTAGAAAGCATTATCCTCCGAGATACAAATATTCTGTTTAATAGTTTAATCTGTAAAAAACAAGAATAGAGATTTCATTAGATTTGAAGAAAATAAGTAAGTTATGGGTCTTAGTCAAAAAAAGAGAGTAAGTTATGGGTTTGTGTGAAAGAATATGCTAAAGATAATTACTAGGTTCCTTGAAAAAAAAAATTTGGTTCAGTTTCATTATTTTCATGAAGATCAGTTTATTGGGTTTTCATTCTATTTATTTTTAAAAGAAGACATCAAGTGTATGTTTAAAGCCCAAATCTAATTACAGGCCCATTAGCCGACTAAGAGTTTTTAGACATTTTGAAGCTCCCACATCGGAAGCTGAGCGTAATTGGTAGAAGAAGTTGTGTTATAAATAGCGGCTCTCATCATTGACTCAAAACCACGCAGCCATGTGGTGAGCACAAAGCGAACTATTCTTTCGCCTTTTACTAAAGAATACCGTGTGCTCTCCATGCCAAGTGGCATACGCCTATTTTTGGAGGGTCCCGCTTTCGAGTGGGCCCAACAACAATGAAGTGAATTTTTGGTTATAGTTGGTGCTCGAAACCGGATTTTATAAAACGAGAGGCTTCTTGGTAAGTAGTACCCATTGTAAACAATATGAGCCTGAAGTCTCTCAAATGGGCTTCCTTCTATTAAGTTGGGTTTTCACAAGCCCAATCTCATTAGTAAAAGAAATTTCAATAAAAAACCTTATGATTTGGAAATGGTACGCGCCTGGAGTCTCTCGAATGGGCGTTCTTCTGTTATGTTGGGTTTCACAGGCCCAAAGATTATTAAAAAAGAAAATTCAATGATCTACCAAAACAAAAATTTCAACATTTCTTTTGTTTTGTAAAAGCGAAGTTCAATTATTACGGGGTCAGCATAATATGCTGCATATGTATATATGCTTGGTGAATGGTGAGGATGGTGGAACGCAATTGAAAGTGATAGGACAAGTGGATAACACATGCATGATCAAATGTTTTGTACGTTGTTTTGATATCAAACAAGAGAATGATGTTGTCTCAATAATACTCATTTGTCCTCCCATTCTCCCAATCCTAACAGTAACACGGGTTGATTTTTGCAATTTATTTCCTTTTTATGCCATGTGATAATCTTCCATACATTTTAGTTCTATTCGAGAAAAAAAAATTATACATATTCATATAATCGAAATCTCTACCATGATGTATGATATATATCCATGGATATGGGGAATGACTGAAATGGGGGCAAACATGCAACCAATAATTATAATTTAGAAGTCATTGACTCATATTATGATTGGCGTTAGAGATGTTTTGTTAAGGTCACCCACTAGTATTAAGCCAGTAAACAAGATTATCACAGCTCACTTTGGTCATAATCCATTTGCTAATCTATGGTAATGATATTATAATCAATAGTTAACTAAGTTATCTACTAATATTGGAATATGATTAGATATTGATGCCATGATGATCTTTATAATACGCCTCAACTGGACAAGACGTATCATATATGTATTATAATATAATGCATATGATCTCTCAGAAATGAATTCTAAATAGAATACGTGCGCTAGATTGCAATCCACGAAAGGAGCTCATAACATCTTTAACCGATAAATTATTTTATTGTCAATTCTTCATGCAAACGAAAACAACTTTAACTCTATTTGATTTCTCAATTCGAAAAGAAGTTGGAAGTAAAAAATTTCCAATCTTATTATATTTTCCACTCTATAATGGATTGCAAAACGAGTTTATATCATAAATAGAATAATGAATATTTTATATTCATGATTCTGTTCTCCATTCCAAAACATAATAAAAACTAGAATAAAATTCAATTCAATTATACAATTGGTGGTAAAAGAGGTACAGATGTACTGCCCGCCACCCGGGTTCGAACCTTGGCCACAACGGATTTAACATCCCTTCCGTTGGGGCGCTGGACCTCTTTCGAGAGGATAGTTGGGAATATGGCTGCCCAGATACCAGAGTTATAAAAAAAAAAAGAAAAAAAAACTAAAGCAAAAATTAAAGAAAATTGAAAGGTAAGATTTTGTTTCAGATTCATAATACGAACCTGCGTTAGTCCACGTGGAACTCTAACTTTTTAACGGTCTGCAGGAAACAGTATAATCATTTTCAGTACATGGTAGCTTTTGGTGGGCTCTTTTTGTCTTAGAGCACATGTGATAGAGACAGGTCGTCAGCGTGGTATATTATCACCAAGATATATCTTTTTTTCGTGCATATCAACAAAATATAAAATAGATTATGTTAATTATTTCCAAGAAATAAAAGGCGGAAATTGTAATCACTCTGTGCCTTTTGTCAAAAATAATCTCAGTCAAATGGTCAGTGATCAACTTTTGTGAACGAAAAGAAAATTTGGTGAACGGTATTTAGTTTTCAATATATAGAACCTATTTTTGTAACTGCATGGCAATGAAAGTGATTAGGCCGAAACATTAAACACTAAATTAATTACCTCCACTAATATTTATTAACGTCAACAAGATTAATCTAATTCTACGTGATGCATACAAATGTGCACATCAGTCATGGGACCAACAAATCAATATCAGATTAATTTTGAAATCTTGATGGATCTAAGACCAACGTTATCGTGGTTCTTAGACCGAGTCCCAAGCAATATTGGACTGAAAAATAAATTGTAAAAGGCTGAAATTACAAAAAAACAAAATCGATTGTCTTAATTAAGAAGTTTTTGGGATGATCCTTAGTGATAGCTGGCAAAATGCGATTGGGTGTGTAGGGCAAAGACCTTTTGTTTTTTTTTTTGAACCAGACCTTTTGCTTTCATTTATGATGTTTGTGTGATTTTCTGTTTTTAATTTATATCTTTAATGTTTTCTTTTAATTGAATAAAATGTTTGTAATAAAATGTTTGTAATTTTCTATGAATTGAATAAAATGTTTGTAATTTTTCTTAGGTTTTCAATTTAAATGTTATATATATTATTTTTAACAGATTTTTAGAGAAAAATACAAAAATAGCACCAAACCAAGTTTTTGTCACAAATTTTTTTATTGAAAAGTAAATATGTATTTATAATCTTTGGGTTAATTAATTTAATACTTAGGGTTTAGAGTTAATTGTTGGAGTTTTAGAAATGTGTTCAAATATTTAAAAATAAAATATAAATATTAAAATCTTCAAAACAAAAAGGTGCTATTTTAGTTATTTTATTTTTTTGAGTGCTATTTTTATGATAAAACTTAAAAAGTGTTATTTAAGAGAACTGCCTCATCTTTTATATGTTATTATTTATTAAAATAATTAATTTATTTAACTAAGAGACAACAAAAAGTCTCAGCAATAATCTGCAGTTTTATTAAAATCTCTTAATATTATCTCTAACTATACAAATAATAATAAAAAAGCTAAAAACTCAAATATTTTCCCCAGCAATAATGTTGCCCTAAAGGTTGGTTTAGACCAACATATATATAATAAACACACCAAACATAAAGGGTATTGATTTTAGTTATAATAATTGTCAAAGGTCTAAGACAGAGCCGGTCTTAAGCCAATTCTGAAATATTGGTTTTAGACTTTTATTTTTTTTTGAAAAAGTTACATAGAAAAGCTTCCAAAAACTCTTTTTAGATCTTCAAATTTACCTAACAAAATTTTTAGCTCAAATTTTCAAAATATCACCTACAACCCCATAAATTTCAGATTGGCCCTGGGTCAAAACTTCAATTAAATATAAGAAACAACTTTGGTCGGCATCTAGAGAAGAAATTTCAACCTTTTAAGAAGACCTCCCACTGCCAGCAGTATATGTTACACTATATTATACTAATTTATATGGATATGTAGTTCTCTAATGAATAGCTGGAAATTGATATTCCAACATGGTTTATATTAAGAGGATTTAAGTGGTGACCTCGTGTATTGTACACTAGTCACTTTGACGTGTATTGAGAAAATATTTGTCCAAATTCTCTAACTAATTGTCTTTCTCCAATATGCTAAAAAACTGACCACAGAATCAAATAATATAGGGAAACATCTTATAGATCTGCGGCTTATATCACGCATCTATAATTTATGATTACAATTAGATTAGAACTCCAACTTGCATAAAACTATAATAGATTAGAACTCCAACTTGCTGTAAATAATATATGCTTAGATCACACGCTTATAGTAAATTGAATGCATAACACATCGGCCATAGTTTGGTACGTTGTACTTGATGCATAAACACAATTTTTCTAATCTGCCATCCTTCTTATTTTACTATATATTATAGGTGTATGCACTTTTTCTTTTTCTTCAACGAATCAGGAGTTAGAGTGATATTGTTCACGCACCAAACAGTACAGGGTTCGTCAAGTGTCTTTAAATCATAGCTATCGAGATCCTTCAGAAATGAAAATGTACTGTGTAAATAGTTGTTCCAATAACAAATATTCAATCCAATAAACAAAAGCACTGTAAGACCTACATGCTATAGTAATTATATAATATATACATATATATAACTTTTAAATATATATATATATATATATATATATATACTCATAACATATCTGATTAGATATTATTTTAAAAAATATTAATATTATTGATTTGTTTAATTTTTATAGATATTATATATTAATATTTGTTTTGTATGCTTATTGATATCTAATTTTTCGCTTTGAATCAGGAATGATAACGAAACCTATAATTCAATGAATATATTCCTTTAGTTAAAATATAATTATATCAAACTAGGTGTTGTGTCCGCTCAAGCAGGCCTAATCATGATAAGTTATTGTTTATGATCTTTAAGATTTTTTACAGAATATCAAATTATTTATATATGAAATTTATTTATCAAACTATAAAATTTTATATAGATATATATAGAAATAATTGTTTAATCTTTATTAAAAATATTTTGGATAATAACAAAATATGTATATGAATTATCTTTTTTTTAATTTTTTTTTATTATATCAGTTTTAATGAGTTATCTGATTTTATAAAGCTTAAATTTGTTTTTATGTTTAGGTTTTATTATATTAAATCATAATTACTAAATATTATATAATTACTCATTAATATATGTGTTACTAAGTAAAAGACTATGATAATAAATTATTATTTTATTTCGTTTGAAAATTTTTACATATTAATTATATTTTTTGAAAATTTCTTTGTACATATATTTATTATATAGAAATAAATCTTAAAAGTCACTTAATATTCTCTTTTCGATTATATAAAATTAAGAATTTTATTTGATTAATATTTAGTTATATACTTTATGTTTTCAACTTTATATTTAAAAAAATCAGATAAAAACACAACATACATATAGAAATTATATTTATATTTTAAAATATTTTTAGACTTTGGATAAATCTTACTATCATTAATTTTAATCAATTATCTAATCAAATAAATTAATTTTCGTTTTTATTTCTAGCTTGATTATATATTTTATTTATTAAGAGTAGTATCGATATTAACCATTCTAACTTTTAACGTGGAAACTATGTGATGATGAAGAATGTTTTTGGTCTCGCAGAGTTAATAAACTAAAGTAACGGTGGAAGCTGGAAAATAACAACCACGAGAAAGCGAGAATATAGTGGATTTTTTCTTTAATAAGTGGTAGCCAACCCCACTACTTGCATCGGGTTTTTTTTTTTTTTTTTAACCAACTTGCATCGGGGGTTTGGGTGGAGGATTTGACTATCATCTTCTTTTCTTTCTTTTTTTTTCTTTCTTTTTTTTTTTTCTGAACGAAGGGTTTAGTTAAAGTTAAAAAAATGGTTTGCAAATATGATTTGAGATATAATGCATAATTAGGTACTTGGATAGTCGTTAGATGTGTGCAATGTTATTGATTTTAAGACTAGATATGATGATATATATGACTAGTTGATATTACGAATAAAAGATGTGAAACCTATAAAATGCAGCAATATATTAATGGATGAAGCAATATAATTAATCAAAATATTTTAAAGATCTTACCGCAAAATGCTATAAGATGCGAAATAGTCAATATAATCAAAATATTTAAAAGACCTTACCCCAAAATGCTACTCTCTTTCTTTCAAAATAATATGTTTTAATATTTTCACACTTATTAATAAAACACAATAAAACTTACTTACTAATACATAATATTTTATAATTTTATATTTCTTATGTTTCTAAACAAACAAGACTTCAAAAATATAATTAATGTCTTTGAAATTCACATTTTATTAATACTGGAAATATAATACATCTTTTGAAATATTTTTTTAGAATATGCATTTTTTGAATCAAAAGAAGTATCAATGAGCAGTACGAACCAACGATTATTTCTAATTTTACATGAAAACCTACGAATGGTGCAGCACAATACTATTTGAAATATTTTTTTAGAATATGCACTTTTTGAAACAAAAGAAGTATCAATGATAGCAGTACACATCGAACCAACGATTAAATCTAATTTTACATGAAAACCTACGAATGGTGCAGCACAATACTATATTTTAAGTTCTAGGGAACAATATGTTTTTTTTTTTTGAACTGATAGGGAACAATATGTTCTAAGATATTAATTGTGGCTGATCCGAGACTACAAAAATGAGTAAATATGAGTTGAGCTTATCAAAGCTACTATTTTACATATTATATATGCTATATTTTTAGTTTCACAAGACTTAGGGTGGTGAATGTTTTTTATATTCTTTTCGTTTTAAACGACATATGTACGTAGCATGGGAAATTATACTTTGTATCGTTTAGTGATGAAGTTTTCATTCCTTCTCTTTTAATTTATAACTTTATTTCCTTTTAAAAATGATAAATCTGATGTAGCGTATACTTCCTACTTCCGTTTGGTTTTGCTTTATTGGTTTTCCTATTTTTATTTGTTATAGGTTTTATTTATTTTCTTGAAGATATATCTCGTATGTGAAAGTATATAAGAGGACGTGTTGTTTTCTTTAAGAGTTACCTTTGATTTGATTTAATAAAATACTTAGAGTTTTGTGTTTACAACTCTTGCAACCTTAAATTCTGGGCATTCTATTGAGAATTCAACAGATTTGAGAAGGCTTAGTTAACAGACATTCGTCGAATTCAACGTTATCTTCGCGTTGTTATCAGTTACTATCGTTACTTCCGCTCCTTCAAAATCAACTTTTGTGATCACTAATCCCAACATCATTATAATAATCCACGGAAAAAGATATGTAAAAGCGTTAATCATATAGCACATAACTACAACGACTATCATTACCTTTTTTCTGTCCTTTTGTTTGTTACGTTTTCTTGTTTTCTCGACTTAAATTATAAAAACTATTATTGTTTTCGCCCAATTATATGTGCCGCGATGTTTAGTCGACATGGCCAAAATATGGCCATAACATCATATTAACTTCTAGAAAACATCATTAACTAATAACTTGAAGACGAAGCATAAGACGATGTAAAGCATAATTAATGCCCAACAGAATACATGCTATCTAACCTGTGGCTGATCATACTGCGAATAACCTGTGACGTTCATCTCAAAATTGAGTTTGCTTTCATGATAAAGGAGGGCCAAGCCTGAGGACAGTTAACTATACACCAACAATCTCTATAGCACTAATCGCAAAAACTATGGGATCTAACCTCTGACTGATGATCATACTGCGAATAGCCATTATAAATCACCAACAAGTCTCAGTTTGACTATATAACATTTAGATGATAAATAACCAATTATCAATTCCAGAATTACTCTGAATTTTCGCTTCTTTGTTAAAACCAGCAACTTGTTATCTTTCAAACTATTTTAGTTTTTCAAACTCAATTGGTAAGCAGAAGTTGACTTTAAAATATTTGGAGCGCACGTGGATTAGTGTAAGAAAAACACAAATGTCCCCCTTCACCGGCCAAGCAGGTCAACATCTCTACCTTCTAAAACACAACAAATTTTTTTGTTGAATATTATTTTCTTATACATCACACCAAATATTTTGTTACTATTAAACAAATGCCATAGACCACAATGAAAAGATCTAAGAGCTGATAAATAGTTAAAAAAAAAAACTAAACCTATCTCAATTTTTATGAGAGACATATATAAGGTACAACCGGTCTTGCAATTTAAGACATTGATCTGCAGGGGCTAAACTGTAAGAATTTAGTTTTGAAGTAGGCAAGATCAGAAAACAGCTAAAAAGGTTCAGCCTGCGAGACAAAGGTTATATTCGTCTTTTAATATTTTTATTTATGGAAAAAAAGAGTTTCTGTAATAAGAAAGCTGTTATTGTGGCGCTTACTGCTCTAGCTTCGGGATTTGGTCCAGTCGTCTCATTTGTACAGATTGACCCCAAAAGCCCCCCAGAAGAAGCTCTGAAGAAGACGAAAGAGAGGTGCTTTGAGTTCTGGCCGTAACGTTCGTGTTGCTCTGACTCTGTTGGTCTCGGTTTGGTTTTCTGGATCCGGTTTAAGTTCTGGAGTTCGGACATTTCTCTCGTGTTTCGCTTATTGCTTTGTTGGTTGGTGTCTCTTCTCTGTTTGATTTGAAAGTTTCACACTTGGGATCTCTTCGATTTTGTATGCTTTCATTTTGTCTTTGATGATGATTGAAAATGGAGTTGCTGCTTCCGTGGTGGTTCTGATAATCCAAGTTTTTAACTTTTTTTTGTTGTTTACAAGATAGCTATTGTGTGTTGAAGAGATGATGATGAGTTTCATCTTGAACTTCTAACTAGTAGAGATTTCAAATTTAGATTAGAGATTTTGTGAAAGTTGTGATGAACATTTTGGATTCCTTTGATCAGTCCCCAGAAAGTAGGATTCTCCCTTAACTTTTTTGTTTGGTAAATTTTGTCATACTCTGGTTTTATTTGGAGACGTGGGAGGAATCTCTTCTTTATTGAGAATTCAAAAAAGGGATTTTGATAATTTGATTACAAAAGTTCAGATTTAAAAAAAGACTATAATGATTTTAAATTCGTCTTCTTCCTTTTAAATGCTTTCTTTTTTGAGAAAACAAAAAGGAGTTTGTGTTTGTTCACTCCCTTCATTCTCTGCCTCTCTTTGTGAAATTGAATGAGAGAGTTCTTTGGTTCTTTCATGTGGGACCAAGAAGATTAGATGCGTGCCTTAGTTTTCTTATTTTGACAGAGATTTTAGCAAATCTTTTCTTTTGTGACCATACCTTACTAATATCTACATGTTTTCCTCATTAGTTTAATATTATTGAACTTCCTTTTTTCTTTTGATTCTGATTCTAGATTCACACATCGTGACCTGGAACCTGATTCTCTTGCATCTGCTTCTTCTCCCACGAAGTCTAGTAGTAGCTGGAGCCACATTCCTATATTTTCACGTATTGTTGAAAAGTAGCATTCTCCTTCGAAGCTGTGAAACGCCGTTTTTTTTTGGCTCTGAACCGTTTGTGCTTTTTCACCTTCTCCGGAGATTTCATTACATGTCTGCCCCTGAAGTGGGAGTAGGAGGACCAGTTTCAGCTTTCACAGAAAGAACCAAATCCGTCGATGCACTCACCAGCAAAGAGATCCTCTCCGCTCTAACCAACGGAGGAGAACCTTCCGAACCTTCTCCCGAGGATGCCAGGTTCAGAAACAGGGAGCTCCTCCTCCCCAACGGCGAGTCCTACGACGGTACACTCCTCGGAAACGTCCCCGAGGGCTCAGGGAAGTACGTGTGGTCAGACGGCTCCGTCTACGTCGGCGAATGGAGACGCGGGATGAGACACGGCAACGGGAAGATGAGATGGGCATCCGGCGCGTGCTACGAAGGTGAGTTCTCGGGAGGGTACATGCACGGTACGGGGACGTACACCGACGCAAACAAGCTGACGTATAAAGGAAGGTGGCGGCTTAGTCTTAAACACGGGCTTGGGTACCAAGTTTACCCTAACGGAGACGTCTTCGAAGGCTCTTGGCTTAAGGGGTTGGGAGAAGGACCAGGGAAGTACACTTGGGCTAATGGGAACGTCTATCTTGGTGATATGAAAGGTGGGAAGATGTCGGGGAAAGGTACGTTGACTTGGATCACTGGAGACTCTTATGAAGGTAGTTGGTTGAATGGGATGATGCATGGTCTTGGTGTGTACACGTGGAGCGATGGGGGAAGCTACGTAGGGACGTGGACGCGAGGTTTGAAAGACGGGAAAGGCTCGTTTTATTCGGCGGGGACTAGAGTCCCCGCCGTGCAGGAGTTTTATCTAAACGCTCTTAGGAAACGAGGAGTGTTGCCTGATCTGAGGAGGCAGAGCCAGGTCGCTTCTTCGGTTAATATGGAGAATCTTAGAGTTGGTGGTAATAACAACAAGCTCTCGAGAGGGAGTTTGATTAACTTGGAGCAGTCGCGCAACGGGAGGGTTTCTTTGGAGAGGCGTTGGAGTCTTGAAGTGTCTATCGAGAAAGTGATCGGGCATGATTACTCGGATTTGGTCAGTGGGAGCAGCGGGGAGTGTAATGCGAACAGACCGATCTTGGAGAGGGAGTATATGCAAGGTGTTCTGATCAGTGAGCTTGTGGTGAACAACAGGTTTTCGCCCACGTCGAAGAGGGCGAAAAGGAAACACAAGAGGCTTTTCAAAGAGGCTAAGAAGCCTGGGGAAGTTGTTATCAAAGGTCACCGGAGTTATGATTTGATGCTCAGTTTGCAGCTTGGAATCAGGTATATATGCTTTGCTCCTTCTAGTCATGTGTCTTAGGACTGAGATTTTGAACCGAACCGAATCCGCTGAACCGAGCAGAAATTTTCGGTTAGTTTGGTTATGAGTTCAGTTCGATTCAATGGTTTTTAATATAAAAATGTTCGGTTTTCAGTTTGGTTCGGTTTCAGCCTTTACTTCGGTTTTTATAAAGAAAAAAAAGACAAAAAAATATAACCAAATCATACCAAACCAAATTAACTGGATTTCAAACCGAATTAACTGAATTTTAACAAAAGTAAACCAAAATATTACCGAAAACAAAAACTCGGGTATGCGTGCCCAGATACCGAATCAAACTTTATTTCGAGTTAATTCGGTAGATTTAAGTTGAACCGAACGTATCGAACTAAGACCTAAAACCAAACTACCCGAATTATCTGAATCCGAACCGGTATGCCTACTGGGTCAGGTGAGATAAGCTTAGTTCTAAAGTCAGCGCCTAGTATTGTGTTACTGAAACTGGTTCAAACGGTTTAGATACACAGTGGGGAAAATAACGCCTATACAGAGGCGAGAAGTAAGGACAGCAGACTTCGGACCTCGGGCTAGCTTTTGGATGAGTTTTCCTCGAGCTGGCTCCGCCATGACTCCTCCTCACCACTCTGAAGATTTTAAATGGAAGGACTATTGCCCTATGGTGTTCAGGTTAGTACTTAAGGATACTCAAAAAGCTTTGGTCTTATTGGGTGTTAACATTCATTCTATAAACCTTGTAGGAACTTGAGGGAGATGTTCAAGATGGATGCAGCTGATTACATGATGTCTATTTGCGGAAATGATACCTTAAGGGAGCTTTCTTCTCCAGGGAAGAGCGGGAGTGTCTTCTTCTTGTCTCAGGATGATCGGTTCATGATTAAAACACTCAGAAAATCTGAAGTCAAGGTTTGTCACCACTTATGCAGTTGTGTAGACTCTTTGTGTAAGTATAAATCAAAATCCTCATTGTGTAGGTTCTCCTGAGGATGCTTCCATATTACCATCATCATGTGAAGACGTATGAGAACACACTCATCACTAAATTCTTTGGCCTTCACAGAATCAAACCATCAAGTGGTCAAAAGGTATCATCAATTCATTTGTACTATTCACTAGCTTTTGAGATACTAACTATCTTGCATTTTTGCAGTTCCGCTTTGTGGTGATGGGTAACATGTTCTTTACAGATCTAAGAATCCACCGGAGATTTGACCTTAAAGGTTCGAAGCTGGGACGCTCTGCAGACAAAGTGGAGATAGACGAGAACACGATACTTAAAGATTTGGATCTCAACTACAGCTTCTTCTTGGAACCTTCTTGGCGGGAGGGTTTACTAACGTATTTTTGCTCTCTCTCTTCCAAGACTATATATTATATTGCATTTGTCGTCAAATTCATGTTTTTTTTAAAACTTCTTCCCCTGCTGCTGGTGTTAAAACAGGCAACTAGAGATCGATAGCAAGTTCTTGGTAGAACAGAACATAATGGATTACAGCCTTTTGCTCGGTGTGCATCATCGAGCTCCAGAGCATTTAAGGACCCAGTTGGTCCGTTCTCGAAGTATAACAGCTGATGCGTTGGAAAGTGTAGCTGAAGATGGTAAGACTCTTCTTTTTCTTACATTATTAGTATAGAATCTCCTTCTAATGATGATGAATGATGATGAAACAGATACAATCGAGGACGACATGTTATCTTACCACCAGGGATTAGTTCTCGTTCCCGGAGGGAGTGACAATATTGTAACTGGTCCTCACATCAGAGGAAGCAGACTACGTGCATCCGCTGTCGGAGATGAAGAAGTCGATCTCCTCCTCCCTGGAACAGCCAGGTAACTAACTAACTAATCTAACTAACTCTCAACTCATTTATCTTAACATAGAGAAACTTTGAAAATGGTGGCAGGCTGCAGATACAGCAAGGGGTGAACATGCCGGCGAGAGCAGAGCTGATACCGGGAAGAGAAGAGAAAGACAGACAGATACTACACGATTGCTGCGACGTGGTGCTTTATCTCGGCATCATAGACATACTGCAAGAGTACAACATGACCAAGAAGATCGAGCATGCTTACAAGTCTCTTCATTTTGATTCTAAATCGATCTCGGCCGTTGATCCTACTTACTACTCCCAACGTTTTCTTGACTTCATCGAGAAGGTGTTTCCTCAGAACAACGCATAACACACAGAGAGAAAAAAGAGTACAGTTTTTTATGTTTTTTTTGTAAGTACTTCTGTAAACACACCTTTGACGACAAAAGGAAACAAATTTTTCTTTTTCTCAAAATTGACACAACCGCAAAACGTAATCGCGACCGTTACCAAACGCAAGAAACCGTGATAAAGGGCAGGAAAAGACACGTGGACAGATGACGGAGTTTGGAAGAAAAGTTGAAACAGAAACAATAGATACGTGTCGTGAAGCAAAAATGTCGGATAAATTGACGTTTTCAGTGTAGATTGGTTTCATAGACGTTTTGCATTTTTGTTTTTTGCTCTGTAAAGAATTAAAAGTTTCTTCCTTTCTTAATTTATATGAATCATTGATTCTCAAAGTTTTCTCCTTTTACCGTTTATTCTTAAGGAAGTAGAGAGAGAGAGAGAGAGAGAGAGAGAGAGATGTTGTATATAAACAAGAAGCATCTCTTGATTACTAGACACTGAAAGAAGTCAAAAATTATTTTTGTTTGTTTGTTTGTGAAGTAGTAGGGTTTTGGTCTGATTTGATTTGATCTCTCCTGAGTTTTTGTCGGTTGGGTTCTTTGTTTTATTTCTACAGTATTAGATCGACAAAAGAAAAAACAAAAAACAAAAAGGAGAGTTGTGGAGTGAGATCACTGCAGAAAAAAAAATGGGATCTTCTTCAGGACAAAGTGGATATGATCTGTCTTTCAAGATCTTGTTGATTGGAGATTCTGGTGTTGGTAAAAGCAGCTTGCTTCTCAGTTTCATTTCCAGCTCTGTCCAAGATCTTGCTCCCACCATAGGTATTTACTTATTAAAACTTTCTGTTTGTTTGGTACTTAGCTTTATCAGTGTCTCAGAGCTAGTTAGAATCTTATCTGGTCAAACTTCAAATGAAGTCAACGCTGTTTGACTCTGAGATAACTATACATTTACTTGCTGTGACCTTGAAGCTAAGTCATTTCTTTAGGCTTAGTAGTTTACATAAGTGGGAGGTAGCTCCGAGCTACTAGCTCGTGAATCTACCAAAGGTTATTTGGTATTTAGATCTTTTGTTTCCTATCCCTCTGGCATTGGTCTGATCTGTATAACACATTGTAGGTGTTGATTTTAAGATCAAACAGCTGAGAGTAAGAGGAAAAAGAGTAAAGCTTACAATCTGGGACACAGGTAAAGCTAAATCTTTTACCAATATGAGATATTGGGAAGTGTAGTTAGTTACCACAAAACTCATGGTGTCAATGTGGTTTCTTGATTGTGTTGTAGCTGGACAAGAAAAGTTCAGGACATTGACAAGTTCTTATTTCAGAGGCTCCCAAGGGATCATTCTCGGTAATGATGTGATCATAGAACCGTCTCAGTAATACTACTTACTTAAGAATTTATAAATACTTTGTTTCTTGGTGATGATGATGCAGTTTATGATGTGACGAAAAGAGAGACGTTTCTGAACTTGGCAGATGTTTGGGCCAAAGAGATTGAGCTCTACTCGACTAACCATGACTGCATTAAGATGCTCGTTGGTAACAAAGTCGACAGAGTGAGTAGTACTAGTAGTAATACTAGTAGTAATCAAATCAAGTTTGAACTTGGTTTTCACCTGACAATTGTCGTTTACAGGAATCTGAGAGGAAGGTAAGCCGAGAAGAAGGAACGGCTCTAGCGAAAGAACTCAAGTTTCTGTTTCATGAATGTAGCGCAAGAACCAGAGAAAACGTGAAGCAATGCTTTGAAGAGCTTGCTCTCAAGGTAAGAAGAATCAAATCTTGATGATCCATCCCTTTTCAATTTTATACTGGTTTGGAAAGTGAATCAGGGTGTAAAAATGAAACAGATAATGGATGTACCTAGTCTTTTGCAAGAAGGATCAAGCTCTCTGAAGAGGAAACCTGATTGTCGAAATCATCAAAGCCGTTGCTGCTCGTGAGCTGTTTGATTGGACCCACCTTTTTCATCTGCGTGTAAATTTCTCAAGAACATAGAGCTTGGCTTCTCTGTAAATGTATCAGTTCAGTTCCTTAGACTGTTCATTTTACCTCGTCTGAGATTGTGTAATAAAGTTAATAACCTCAGAATGTCTTAAAAATATCTTATTTCCAACTCTCAAAACCTTAGTTTATTATACACACCCCAACACCTGCATAGCATTAAATTAAAAAGGTTTTTGAACACTTTGAAACATTGTCTACCATTTCCAGTGTTAGGCAATGGAGATAGCAAGCAAGCTAGAGATTACAGCCCATCAATGACGTCCCTCTCCTACTCGTTCTAAGCGACAATAACAATAAGAACTCAGGAAGATATCTGAATGATATATGGAGAAGGTTACTGACGACAAGAGACTAGAACCGGTCAATGGAAATTCTAAACATAGCTGCAGCAAGCTGATTTCTCAGTTGTAGAAGACGATGAGGCTTTGTTAGCATCTTGTTTTGTGATCTTCAGCCCTTGTGGCTGCAGAGAAACAAAGACAAAAGTCAGTTTCATGATCCTAGCATCGAGCAAGTAGTAGGTTACACGTGCTTCTTTACCTCAGCCTTTGTGTCGCTTTCTGTGAGTCTTTGTTTGATGTCTTTAGCGATAGACATGAAAACCTGTTCGACATTCATGTTTGTTTTTGCACTCTGCAAACAACAGTTTCCAAACACACTGTTTTCATCAAAACGAAAGAGAAGACAAAAGCATATTATTATTATGTGTTTTTTTTCAGCTCACCGTCTCGAAGAATTTGATTCCATACTCATCAGCCAAAGCTTGTCCCTTTGATGTTGGGATAGCCTGTTAGAAGAACATGCAGCATTAGTATATACTAGCAAATGTAAAAAGAGGTAGTAGACATGGTCAAGAAGATACCCTTTTGCTTTCGTCCATATCAGCTTTGTTACCAACCAAGATTCTGTTGACGCTACCTGAAGCATGTTGCTCAATATTCTTCATCCAGTTCCTAATGTCTGAAGAAAACGATTTGTGTTAGTTCCCCAGAAGTGTCTTTTATAATATTGTTGCTCTCACACAAAGAATATAGCTTAGAGACATACTGTTGAAGGATGACTCGTCTGTTACATCATAGACGAGTAATATGCCCATTGCTCCTCTGTAATATGCTGCAAGAGAAAAAAAAAATGGACCATAGACTTTCAAAGAAATGGCATCTGAATGTTAAGTAACAACAAGTAAAAAAGTCAAATGTAGCCTACTAAGCATAAACCATTGTTACCTGTGGTTATAGTTCGGAAACGTTCTTGTCCAGCAGTGTCCCATATCTGTAGTTTGATACGCTTTCCATCAAGTTCGACTGTTCTTATCTTGAAATCGATTCTGGAGAAAGAAAGAAATAAGACAAAGGTTTACAACAAACAATCTTCAAGACCAAACACACACACAAGAAGACAGTTTTGAAATGAAGAAAGACAAACCCAATGGTAGTAATGAAACTTGTGGTGAAAGTATCATCAGAGAAACGCAGTAGCAAGCAACTTTTTCCCACACCTGCGTATACACACACACACATACACATATACACGAAAAGAGAAAGTTAACACCAAAACTAAATTCTACACCTTTATTATCTACCCTACTTTTTTATCATCAAGTTATACAAATAGTTCCTTAATTCTTTCAGAATCTTTGCATGAGATTTTAATTGCAAACTCAGATCGCAAAAAAAACAAAGAAGATTCTCAGGTAAAAAGTTCAAACAGATTAAGATTAAGCTCTTATTTTATTCTTTACTTTCATAGGAAGAAGAGAGTTAGTTACCGCTATCGCCGATGAGGAGGAGCTTGATGAGGTAATCATAGTCTGAACGAGCTCTTGCCGGCGCAACAGCCATCGGAGAAGATGTGTTTAGTACTCTCACTTACTTATTCTCTTTCTCTAACAGAAACTTAAACCAAGCTCTGTTGCTTTTGTTCCCCCGGAAAGTCTTTCTCACCGGAGAAAGAGAATGTTTACTGGAGACAGCCAAAAGGAGGAAAGCAAAAGCAGAGAGAGAGAGAGATTTGATTCTCTTTAAGTGCTGTTTTGCTATGTTAGAGTCTAATTGGTTGGTTCATATTTTTATTACTTTTTTTTTTATGTTTGGGGTCTTTATTTCTCACACTTTCACTTCAACCCACTAACTTATTTAAGCGTTCAATTTCGTTCTTAATAGTTTTTATATCCAAACAAATGTTTAGGGGTCGAATCTAAAGTCTAAACTAATAAGAAGTATGCATGAGAGCCACGATCTATTTTACTACTGGTGAACACTTAAACGGAGGTTCTTGCTTAGTTTTAGGCTTTTGAGTTTTAGCCATTGCTTTGCTGTATATGCAGCAGAGTCTGCAACTCTTCAGAGAGGTTTCTGTTCACCTTTATTATATAAAGGCTTAACGAGAGAACAAACCTTCATGAGAAACAAGTCACTCAAAGATAGAGAGGATACAAGGATTTAAGTAGATGTGTGATTTTGCAATGGTGTGAGAAGATAGCTTTTGTCGGCTTAAATTCTATCTATGAAGACAACTACACTGTTCCAGAACTCTGGTTTCGAAGATGGCAGCGCAGCACAATCTACGGGTTCCACTAAGAGCGTCAACATCGTCTTCTTCCATTCCGTCAAACCGTTGACTTCCCTTGGAACCGCCATTGTCTGTCGCAGTCAAATAGTCAACCTCTCTCTCCTGTGTTTTTGTTCACGACACAAGTGTAATAATTTTCTTATTAACTAAAGTAACCGCCGCAATTAACTTTAGGTTTTATCGTTTATATGGTCCATAACTCCATATATGTTTGACAAAAAAATATATTCCATATATATATGTTACAAAAAAATAGTCCACATATATATATATATATATTTTCTCTTTTTGGGTCAACCTTTTTCAAGTGAAATTCCCATTGGACAGTACAACGTGCTGTTTTACAACCCAAATATATTTACATTAATATAGTCCATTTTTTTACTGTGAAATGTAAATTATATGTCCATATATTATTAAAGTATATTGTTTGGCTATGCGCCAATTTTAATTAAAAAAATTTCTTGAATAAGAAATTATATATTATTTTTATGAATCAGACACATTATAGAAAATTAACATTTCTATTTTAAAACTGTGTAAGTGTGTATTATAGAAAATTCACATTTTTTTTTAACTTTTGTTCTAAGAAAACCTGTGTATTTTCTGTTTAATATTATTCTCCTGCCAACTTTGTGCTTGTTTCACTGTAAGTTTGTTTCGACGCAAAAACTAAATCTAGATTACGGGTTGTAATTAAGTACTAATAATTAATTTATTAAAAAAATCTCTTTTTCTGAGTGCTGTATCCGATTTGATACGACTCCTTTTTCTCCTCTTTAGCCATCATCTCTCTATCTCTCCAGCATCATCATCGCTCTTCTTCTTCCTTATTTGTTCGCCGGCAAAATCACAGCCGTCCGATTAACCCGCCTATATACTCGCGACAAGATCTCTTAAGATCACATCACTTGTCTGATTCTCACCACCTCAGATCTCCGACAACACTCCGGTAACTAACTATCTCTAGCTCTTGTTTCCATCTCGCGAGATTGCGAAAATGAGGTTGCTTGATCCAAGCGAGTCATAGCAGAAGAAGAAGAAGCTCTCCTTAAGGTTTTGGGATTTGAATTTGAATAATTAGGGTTTTGATTCCTCCTCAGGTGCATGCTTGTGAATCTCTCTCTCTCCTAGGGTTTGTTAGTTAGGGTTGGATATAAAGTGTGTAGCTTTCAGCTATGTTTAAGAAGATCATGAAAGGTGGGCACAAAAAGCCCTCTAAATCCGAATCCAACGACCCTTCAAGCTACGGTCTTGGTGGTTCCAATGTGGTCGTTAGCCACGCTTCACGCGGCGGCGGAGCGCTGGTTACTTCTCCAATGACAGCCACTCCTCCTCCTCCTATAACCTCGGTGTCCCCGCTCCCTCTCTTCAGGGACGTTCCCGTTTCGGAGAGGCAAGCTTTGTTCCTGAGGAAGCTTCAGAACTGCTGTTTCCACTTCGATTTCGCCGACGCTAGCAAGAACATCGCTAGAGAGAAGGAGATCAAGAGGCAGACGCTGCTGGAGCTGGTGGATTTCGTACAGTCTGGATCTAGCAAGATCATCTCCGAGTCGTGTCAGGAGGAAATGATCAAGATGGTTTCTCTCAATCTCTTCCGGTGTCTCCCTCCTGCTTCCCACGAGAATACAGGGCAAGAGCCCGCGGATCCCGAGGAGGAAGAGCCTTATTTGGAACCCTCTTGGCCTCATTTGCAGCTGGTCTACGAGTTACTACTAAGATACGTTGTTTCCACTGATACTGACACCAAAGTGGCTAAACGGTATATCGACCATTCTTTTGTGTTGAAGCTGCTTGACTTGTTTGATTCTGAAGATCCTAGAGAGAGGGAGTACTTGAAAACGATCCTCCATAGAATCTACGGGAAGTTTATGGTCCACAGGCCCTTTATTAGGAAAGCAATCAACAACATTTTCTATAGGTTTATCTACGAGACGGAGAGACACAGTGGGATAGGAGAGCTCTTGGAGATACTAGGGAGTATCATAAACGGGTTCGCGCTGCCTATGAAGGAGGAGCACAAGCTGTTTCTCGTCAGGGTGTTGATACCATTGCATAAGCCCAAACCAATAGGGATATATCATCAGCAGTTGTCTTATTGCATCGTTCAGTTCGTGGAAAAGGATTATAAGCTAGCGGATACGGTGATCAGGGGGTTGTTGAAGTATTGGCCCGTGACGAACTGCACCAAGGAGAATCTCTTTCTTGGGGAACTTGAAGAAGTTCTTGAGGCTACGCAGCCTGTTGAGTTCCAGCGTTGCATGGTTCCGTTGTTCCAACAGATTGCTCGCTGCCTCAATAGCTCTCACTTTCAGGTTAGACTGGAGCACGTTTGATTCTCATTGGTTCTAATCACAAGTCTGTTATTAATTTCAGTGGCAACTACACAAGTTTCCTGTTTTGCCTTGTGCTAACATTCATATCTCATAAAAAAAAATCCTATACAGGTTGCAGAGAGAGCACTGTTCCTGTGGAACAACGAGCACATAGTGGGTCTAATCGCGCAGAGCCGAAGCGTAATCCTTCCAATAATATACCCGGCACTTGAGAAGAACATCCAGTCTCACTGGAACCAAGCGGTTCACGGTCTAACCGCAAATATCAAGAAGATGTTCATGGAAATGGATCATGAGCTCTTTGAAGATTGCCGGAGACAGTATGAAGAGAAACAAGCCAAATCCAAAGAAGTTGAAGAACAACGCCAGTTTACATGGAAGAGATTAGCTGAAGCAGCAGCTGAGCGAGACGGAGTTGGAGGAGGAGAAGATTATATGATCACTTCCTAGATCAGTAACAAAAATGGTATTTACTCTAAGTCTCACTTTTTTTTTGTTTTTTCTCTCAAATTAATCAAAATCGGTTACTATTAAAATCTTTTTCCAATGTATAAACTTCCGATTTGTTTTTTTTGTTGTGAGAATATCGATTCTGATTCTGGTTGCTCAGAGAAATAGTACAGAGAAGTGAGCTAAACACTATCGGAGAATGTGTCTTTTGTCTGTACGGATCGTGGTTTAGTACTAAGAATGTATTTGCGATCTTCAACTTCTTTTTGTTTTTTTTAATTATGGAAATTTTGTGAAATTTTTCTAATATATAAAGCAGGCAAGGATATTCAGTGTGAAGATAACGAAGAGATTGGAATATCAGAACACTATAACTGAAAACTATTCATCTCTTAAGAAATTTCTCAGTTTTCTTTCGTTCAGAAAAAAGGACGATGTTCAAACTATGTTTAGATTTTGTGATTTCTTCCGGTTATATTATCCACAACTGCTACAAATTTTTGCTTGTGCAATGGTCTTCAAGCCTTTTTTCAAATGTTCTTTCTGTCAGAAAAGGCAAATATCGGTATAAGATCTTACAACATACTGTACATAGAAATAGAGTTAGTATTATATTTCACTAAAGGTTAAGATAAATGTCAAGCGGGGATAGCTCAGTTGGGAGAGCGTCAGACTGAAGATCTGAAGGTCGCGTGTTCGATCCACGTTCACCGCAATATGATTTTTTTCCTTGAAATCTACTTTGATTTATTTTTCCTTGGAAATCTAGCAATTTGATGTAATGTGCATAGCTAATTTTCGTTGTCTCAAGTTAATCCTTTCTTGTCATGTCTCTGTTTAAGTGTTTAATAGATTTTGATCTATGCATCCGCGCGAATGTTATTTTAATTTGTAACATATAATATTTATAGTTATTTTTGGTTAGTACATGTTTTGACTTTGTTCATAATATATATATTGTTCTTGAATCTATAGATAAGTGATATAGATCTTGTTGTTTGATCAATATATTTTGACATTTTTAAAATATTTATAAGTTATATCAGTTGCTTATTTTGTTTTGAGTATTGACATAATCAAATAAATATACTAAATAACTTGTATATTAGATAAATTAATTTTGAATTACATTTTTATGAAAATCATTTAATCTATTAAGCTTTTATATATATTAATATAAATCTTTATAAAATTTATAAGTTTATTTAATTTTATTACTTTATTTTTTTTGTAACAAATCTTTTTTTTAAAACAGGATACTGTAATATAGTTATTTTACACTGATGTTCTCTTAAAATTATAAAATATCTAATAATTTTTAATGAAGATTTGTATATATTAAAAAACAATAGTGTAACAATTATTTGTGTGCAAAATATTTAAAATGTACCTTTCACATTTATATATGATTTGGCAAAGTTTAGTTGACCATCTCATTATTTATTTTGTTGGTGAAGACCACACAAACAATTTTACTTTTGTAACTACAAAATCATCGTGAGGAGATATGCGAAGCTTGGTTTTTCTAAAACTAAATGATAAATATTAGATTGTAGTTAAAATATGTGAAGGATGATAAGTAAGATACTAGGTGTTTGAC